>NW_012109164.1:964577-1009520 GCF_000951045.1 Mandrillus leucophaeus
CAGGATGGTCTCGATCTCCTGACCTTGTGATCCGCCCACCTCGGCCTCCCAAAGTGCTGGGATTACAGGCGTGAGCCACTGCGCCCGGCCTATATTTTTAAAAATAAAGAGAAATGAGTACAGAGCTGAGTAGCTGTGGACCGAGACCTGGTAAACCTCTGAAACCCACCTCCCAGGCCCATTCCTTATTTCAACCCCAGTCTCATTCCTCTAGCCTTTCTCTTGGTCCAAATTCCATCCTGCCTGGTGATAGTTCGCTTTACCTCATAGAGATGGGCTGTCATAAACTAGATAATTTCCAGTAGTTCCTTTTTGCAGTGTTGATGCAGTTTAGCCCAAACCACTGGGACAATGTCCATAGTTAGACAAAATTGGGTTTACTGGCTTGTTGTAACGAGGGAGAGAGGGCACACGATGGGAGACTTTGCAGCACCCCCGTGAGAAAGTGTTAGGAGGGATTTGCTGTAGGATTTGGAGTAGGGTTAGTTAATTCTGGGAATGAATTAATGATGCGTGGCTTTGCTCTGGATTGAGTACTGTCGAAGAGCAATTCTAACACTGCATATCTTGGTTTTGTTTTTTAAATCTAAGAGCTGCTCTTTGTTATTCAGGTGGCAATACTAATCACACACTGACCTGTTGTCTGTGCTTAGCTGTTAGAATAAAATCCAGATCTCTTTCTGTACATAAGCTTGTCACTAATGAGGAGGGAAAAAATGTACCCTTGATGTCCAAAACTGATCTGTTTACAGCTTGACTGCAATATTATTAGAAGCTGGTCTGAGGCTCACAGCCCAGTGAGCCTAAAAAATCTAAACAGTATTATAGAATAACAACCTCACACAAAGTTACTCGGAAACCATGACAAAATGAAACAAAACAAGGTCACCTCATAATTTTGTCTTGTCTAAGCACAGATAAAAACAAGATCACTGCATGCACAACTCACGAAATACCCATAGAATTGCCCCCACTTTCTGACAGCATCCAATCCAGAGCAAACCTCTGCTTCCTTAGAACCACCCCCGAATCACCCAAAGCCTAAATCCCATAATAGGTTCTAACACACTCTTAATGAGACACCTCAGTGTTCCCCAGGGTATACATTTCTCCTCTTTGCAACAATAAACCCAGCTGTTTAATAGCTGGTGTATTTTTCATAATCTTTGGCTCAAGGGCCTTGGCACAGGCATTGTTCCCCTGCTCACCTGACTAACCTGGCTTCAACCAACTTGGCCTTCCTTCAGTTCCTTGAAGATAGGAAGTTCATTCCTGCCTTGGGGCTCTGTACTTAACATTATCTTTCTCCTACTAAGGTCCACTCATGGCTAGCTCCTTCTCATCAGGGAAAATGTAAACTCTTAAGAATTAAAGAAAAGGAAAATGGTAAAGCTTTCTTAAAAATGGCAGAGTAATAATGAAAGGCATACACCAACAATGCCTACAGAACAGGCTATGCTTGTATTACAGTCTCTCACAATGGCTGTTGCTAAGGCTTTACCAACGAGAACACCATAGAAAATTAAATCTCCCAGTCCAAGTTTTGCTCCCCTTTCGCCTAGATCTTTACTAGCTGGGACATTGCTGGGAAGTTCCTGAGCAGCTCGTGATTTGAGTGTAGAGCCATGAGGCCCTAGACAACTGTCCCTGTGGGTTCTCCACTCTTTGCCTTAATGGCCACTACTTTCAGTAATTCTCTATCACCTTTTTCATTTCCTATATAATTCTTATCACCTTCTAAATTGTACTATTGTGTGTCGCTAGCCTTCCTCTACCAGAATGCACATTTTAAGAGGTCAGGGACTATGTGTGCTCATCTTTGTCTCCTATTGCCTCTACCATTTCCGCGAATAACTAAAACATTTTTTACCTTGAGCATTACAACATCTCAATGGGTTCCTCTGCCTCCAATCACTCTCACCTCCCATACAGACATAAATGAATTGCCTTTCTGAAACAAAGTGTAGATGCTGGCACTCCCCATTCCAAAACCTTTCATAGATTCTCTCCTCAGGGTGTTGTCACCTCACTCATCTCAACTTGTCTTCTACCATAGCTGAGAGCTCTGAACTTTAGTCATGCTGAATGGTCCCAGAGGTGCCACATGCTTTTCAGCAGCCAAGCCTTGACAAGTGCAGCGCTGCTTCTTTTATCTAAAAGGTTCTTGCCCACTCCTCTCTACTTTTTCCTGAGGGCAAAGTCCTAGTCACCCTTCAAGTCCTCATTCCCAAATTGCCCCTTTTGAGAGGTCCCCTCTTTGATCTTTCCTTCTTCTGTCCCTCCACAGCTTGTTGTTGCCCACATGACACTACCGACTGCACAGACTTCTGTCGCAGTTAATTGTACATCTGCTTCCCCGAGACCGCATTTCAAGGGCAGAGACCTATCCGCTCTCTGGACCTTGGTTTCTTAATTTGTAAATCAAAGTACCTACCTCATAGGGTTCTTGTGAGGCGTAAATAAGTTAATGCATGCAATTGGAACAATGACTGGAACATAGTAAACACCATATAAATATTTGCTACTATTATTATTAATTTCTGCACTCTTAGTACTGGCCTAAAGCAGACGTCAATATGTATTGCTAAATTTGGTTGGAGTAGGGCAGGAAACTTTCAAAAGACTGAGCTTTAGAACTTAGAACCTGGCTGGGAATATTGGCCTTTTTTTTTTTTTTTTTTTCCAGTGTCTTTTCAAGTTATTTGTTGTACTAGTCTGTTCTCACACTGCTAAAAAGACATACCAGAGAATGGGTAATTCATGAAGAAGTTTAATTGACTCACAGTTCCGTATGGCTGGGGAGGTCTCAGGAAACTTACAATCATGGCGGAAGGTGAAAGAGAAGCACGCACCTTCTTTACAAGGCAGCAGAAAGGAGAATGAACGCAGGAGGAACTACCACACACTTATAAAGCCATCAGATCTCGCGAGACCTCACTATCACGAGAACAGCATGGGCTTGCGTGATTCAATTACCTCCACCTGGTCTCTCCCTTGAAACGTGGAGATTGGCCGGGCGCAGTGGCTCACGCCTGTAATCCCAGCACTTTGGGAGGCCGAGACGGGCGGATCACGAGGTCAGGAGATAGAGACCATCCTGGCTAACACGGTGAAAACCCGTCTCTACTAAAAAATGCAAAAAATTAGCCGGGCGAGGTAGCGGGCTCCTGTAGTCGCAGCTACTCGGGACGCTGAGGCAGAAGAATGACGTAAACCCGGGAGGCGGAGCTTGCAGTGAGCTGAGATCAGGCCACTGCACTCCAGCCTGGGCGACAGAGCGAGACTTCCGTCTCAACAAACAAACAAACAAAAAAACAAACAAACAAAAAAAACCGTGAAGATTATGGGGATTACAATTCAAGATGAGATTTTGGGTAGGGACACAGCCAAACTGTATCGTTTGTGTAACCTCCAATCCTACCTCCATCCCAAGCTTTGGAGACAGGAGTCAGGGATTTAGAGAAATTAGTCCTAAGCCTTTACCTTACTTGTGGAAGAAGGGTTGATCTGACATGAAGACACCTGCTTCAGAATGTTATTTATTTTATTTATTTTTGAGATCGAGTCTTGTTCTGTCACCCAGGCTGGAGTGCAAATGGCACGATCTCGGCTCACTGCAACCTCCACCTCCCAGGTTCAAGCAATTCTCCTGCCTCAGCTTCCTGAGTAGCTGGGATTACAGGTGCACACCACCACGCCCGGCTAATTTTTGTATTTTTAGTAGAGACAGGGTTTCACCATGTTGGTCAGGCCGGTCTCAAACTCCTGACCACGTGATCCACCCACTTTGGCCTCCCAAAGTGCTGGGATTACAGGTGTGAGCCACCATGCCCAGACCAGAATATTATTTTTAAAAAGCTCCCGTGAGTGCCTTGTTCAAATAACTGTTACCCTGAAAGGAGTAACATATTTAGCCATTACCTCAGAATGCATTCCTCAGAATGGGCCACATCTTTCCCCCATCATATCAGGGGAGGGATGAAATATAACACCCTCAAATTATAGTAGAGGTGGCAGTTGGAGTGGCAAAAGAAGTCTGGATCATGAGGTGCTGTTCCTAGAGCTCCTAAAGGATTATTAGAGGTGAGGGAGCTAGAGGGCGCTGCATACAAGAGAGCAAGAAAGACTTACCACGTTTCCTAAAATGGGGTTGCTTTGATGGAGAAGCAGGAAAGTGCAGTGGGGGGATCCAGACTGTAGGTCTCATTCTGCCACTTTCTAGCTGGGATGCCAGGGCAAATTGCTGAACCTCTTTGGCTTCTTCTTGCTGTGTTTAATGAAGAGATTGATCTAAATGAAGTTTGAGCTCCGTCTGGTATTCACAGGCGGGTGTAGGCATATGGTGGGATGATTCTAAGTCTAAATGCATGCTTTAATGTATCCTGGGCAGCTCCTTAGTCTGCATGTTTTCTTGGCTCCCTCTGGAGCCTACCAGGCTTCTCCAGGACTTCTCTGACCCCGCCTACTGTGAAAGCTGCCTCCTGGGTGAACAGCCTGGGTTGTAACTCTCCAGGGAGGTGGATGAATCCTGGAGGCTGTGAATGAGACTGGGTCGACCTCCAGTGGCCAAAAGCCAATAGACACAATAGGATGAAGTCGAGGCTATGGCCAGATCATTCCTGGTAAGCAGGTAGTGTTCTCTTGAGATACAGAGCTTGCTCCTCAATCCACTCTGTGAATCCAAGCTACCTGAGGCGTTAAATATACTTGGTGATGTCTGTATGTCAGTTACAAGTAATTTCAGATACTCAATTTGTCTATAACAACTGTGAAGTTACTTAGCTATTTTTCATCATTTTCATTTCATAAATGAGGAAGCTCAGAAAAAGAGTGACTTGTCTCAAAGTTTAGAAATTTATATAGACTTTGTTACAGAACAAAATTCGGTGCAAGCCTGTATTGGCTTTAACCAAGGAGAGTGGATTAGAGACAGAGAATGGATTTCAGAATAAGAGAATTTCTATTACTAGATGTCCTATGGCACAAGGTGTAGTGAAGTCAGTTTTAGAGTCAGAATTAAGACTCCAGCGCTGTCAGATGCTAGAGGAGGAAATTTGGGCAAGTTAATTTTCATTCTCATTTTCCTCATCTAAGAGATAATATGTCAGAGGATTAAATAATATAAAATAGTGCAGAGCTGCTTGACATGTTACATTATTCCCTTTCATACAATCCTAAATATGTAGATAGAAATACAGAATCTCTCAGTAACTGTTTCATATTTTCCTCTACGTGATTTTCAATAATTTGGTTTCTACCTCCAACCTGACTAAAAATGGGCTAGTCAGGATTCTTCTCTTGAAGTCAAAAGCTTAATTGTGGGGGGGTGGGGGGGGGGTCAATTAAGCCATGTAAAAGGAAATCTTTTTCATCTGCAGTCTAGCTGTTAGGACTGCATATTCAGAGGGCAAAGCATTGGCCTGGTGATATAGGGGCAATCTACCTTTTCTAGGCTGAATGGCCCTGGGAGTTTTGCCCAGTGTGAGTGGCCTGGCATCATGGAGATTTACTCAGCACGCTTGACTGAGCCTGGCCCTGGCTGGGAGGATTATGTTTCATCCAATGCTGAAGTCACTTGAAATTCCCCTCATTCATCCAAAGATACAGAAAAGAAGTAACTCATGGTATTGCTAAGAAAAGAACTTTATTGTTAGCTATTCTTGCATCTTTTGTTTTCTATGTGTTCAAACCAGATTGATCCAAACAATCTTTTATGTTAAGAATCACAAGCACATAGATTTTATCTCACACCCTGACATTTCATCAGACTATCAAATTATCTTATTCTGTCTTTATCTGTAGTTCTCAGAGTCCTATAGAAGCCAAGAAATGAAGTTTTTATCATTTTTTGGTTTTTGAATGTACCCACATTCAGAGAGCTCATTCTTGGATGGGTCTGATGCTTGCAGTGGAGGTGGGATGAGGCAGGAGGCCAAACCATTCTTTTAAAGAAATGTCCTGACCTAAAAACTACATTAGTAACCACACACACACACACACACACACACACACACAGAGAATCAACTGAAGTAAAATCCAAATTCTACTCCCTCCCCATCCCCTTCCTCTTTACCAATCCCCTTTGCATCCCGGAGGAGGTCTCTCTGCTTCTTGTGTCTCTATTTCACCCCTTAACAGAGATGCTCAGGTATCGCATGAGGAGCTGAGGATTCACAAACAAAATTCAATCTAAATAACTTTTCAGATATGTCTTCCTGAAATATTTACTAGTCCTCTCCCTGTCTGACAAGTGATCACAACAATGAGTCATCCTTTGGGCATTAATCCATAGCAGCCTGAAATAACAGCAATACCAGAGCTATGACTTTACATTTTCCATTTTTATTAAAACTCTCACTTCACTTAAACCTGATTATCTTAAGGCTAATTTTATTCCATGTTTGGCCTTCAAATTTGTGCTAATTTGCAAGCCTTTTCCAAATCACCGCTTACATGAATACAAGAAAAATTCTCATCCATGAAATTACTTGACTCAGGAAAACGGATCTCTTTACCCACAGAGAGGACTTTTCAGAAGGTACTCTCTGAAAAGGAGGCAGAAGAAATTGTTTTTACAAAATGAGTTAGGGCTAGAAACTAAATCTATATACCTTAAACTATAATTCGATCTATATAGTTATACCATGTATGATTTCCCAGAGATCTTGTCCGTATCAGATCAAGAGAATAAAACCTAATGAACAAAATCTTCTTGGGGTTCCATATCCCTAAAAAAACATAATTCCATAGTGTCATCATTATCCTCTTCTTTACTATAAGACACACACCTAGAACACTAATCCATTGTCAGTCCCTTTTTCTATTTATTCATTTCAAATAAACATGATGCAATGTCTACACATTCAGATCTCATACATGTTGCTTTTTGTGGCATGGCCTACTGATCATTTCCCCCATATTGTTTTCTAAGATTAGCTTTCCCCACACTTCTTTTGGGTGCCTATTGTATGCTTCTTGAAAGACAAATACACGGCATTTTGCAAAGTGCTGAAAACGCACTTGGTAAAGACTTGGTGATTCTGTGCCTTAATTGTGACTTACACATTTTTCTATCTCCTCCCATTCAATGGTTAGTACTTGTACCTTTTGTGGACCCTCTGTCACTTCAAGTCCACCTCTTATACATACATATTCCTTTATATGCAACTCATGAGAGCTTAAGCCAAGCTCCACTGAGTTCTGAAACTTCTACAGATGTCTGCTGCTATACCTGTTGAACATAAAAACACTTGGAGAGGGGACACTCATTTTTTAAAAACTTTTTGTTTGGTGGAGGGAGTATGAGGACAACATCTTATATTAGTAAGCAGAAACTTCATTATTTGAGAATGCTGCTGTTGAGCAGAAGAAATGATTAAGACAAAGTTTGAATGGAATAAGACTACACATTCAGTGCCAAAATTACAAATGACCACCTCTTCCCTTCTCTCATGACTTCTATTTTGTACTCAACCAGTACAGAGTATTTTGTAGTTTTGTATTAAGACACAACTCCTACTTCCTCCAGGAAACTACTTTGGGGCCCTGTTGATCTCCTTCCTTTAGCCTCCTAACAAACCTAGGACTTATAATTTCGACTGTGTGTATGTGCGTGTGTGTTTGTGTGTGTGTTTACAGAATCTCTGGTATCTCCAGTGAGAACAGAGTGAGCCTCACCCTTTCCTCATGACTAAGTCCAGAGAATGTGAGGTGAAGGAGTTCTGTGACTTTTTAACTTGAGTAGTATTCCACTCACTGTCCACAAGGCTTGGGTTACACTGTCTGCATCACTGATTACAGTAACACTGTGTGTGTGTGTATACATACAAACAACCATATTGCCACAAATGCATACTAGAAAGCAGGGCCTTACCTTCTCTGAACTGTTACAATGCCTAGCCCAGTGTACTCTGGTAATAGTGACTTCATGGAGTTTTGTACACACACCCATGTGAGAAAGGATACAAGCTAAGCTACTCATCCACACCTCATGAAACCTATGGGAGCTGGTCCTGAACCATGGTTCATTTATGAATACAGAAGCCCCAATTAATTAAATTAACTTGGTCTCCCAATCCATGATCTTGAGTTTTAATTGATAAGTATAAAATAGACACACTTGAAAATTTTTGCATTCACATCGCACCACCAGTACATGGCCTTTTCCATTAATGTCCACATTGACCAACCTTTCATACTATGTGTGCTTCTTACAAGAAATTAAAAGCAGAGCCTGCCCCTTTGTTACACAGCACAGAAGCTTTACTGTATAGTTTCAGAGTCTCTGGTATCTCCAGTAGGAACAGAGTGGGCCTCACCCTCTCCTCATGACTAAGTCCAGATAATTTGAGGTGAAAGTTTGATGACTTTTTAACTTTAGTATTCCACTCATTGTTCACAAATGCTTGGGTTACACTGCCTGCGTCACTAATTAAAAGTGAGGTAACCTGGTATAAGCTGTGCCCAACCCAATATTCGAGAACATTTAGTGAGCACTTTAAAATCAGGCTGTATTACTAAACATCCCCAGCTTCCAAAGTTCAGAAGTGTGGTGGGCCTAATCATTTTCCAAAATGGAATCTTAAGATCTCCAGCTGCCCTCTTCACTGCCAAGTATGAAAAACAAATCCTGACTTTTAACGCTAAAATTCGCAACTGACTTCTGAGGACATCTAATGGCAGCTGTTTTCCAGCGACGGGAACAGATTACATGGATGCATCTTCCAACACCCTGTGACAAAGAGGTGCAGTGATTCATCACCAAGCCTCTAAAGTGCAAGGCACATAGGCTTTACAAGAATGATCTGTGTTCAAACTCTGTGTGCCACTTGTTAGTTGTGTGAGCTTAACCAAATCTCTGTGAGCCTGTTTTCTCATCTACTGAATGGGAGCACCACCACCTTGTTCACAAGGTTGTAAAAGCTGTACATAATATACATAAAGACCCTTGGCATATTGCCTCAATATAGTAGATAATAAAAGTTAGCCATTATTATTTTTATTCTCTTAAGAGTTTAAATCGACTAAAGAGTCTGATTTTAAATTGAATCTTCTCAGACCGAGTCATCCAGAACTAGAATTAACATATGTATATTCTGTCTGTAAGGCTGTTAAATGCCTGTAGAGGTTACTTAGAGGGTTAGAAAGATTAGAACCCTGAAGTGGAAGGACGTTGTCCCTGCTCCCACTCTTACACCTGTAGCACGTGCACGCGTGCACACAATCACACCCCCCAGGCTAAACTTGTATGCCCATTTGTGTATGTCTCCAATGTTACTTGATGAAAATGCCTGTAGTCCTTCAACAGGCTGCAGGTGGTCAGAGAAGAAAGAAAGAAAGTGCCTGTAGTCTTAATCGTTTTCAGAAATTTAAGATGCGAAAGCGAAGCCCCAGGTAACTATCTGTACTCCATTAGAAGAGAAAGCAAGGGAGAAGGGGCTGCTACACATTCTTGTTGTTAGCAATATAATGGCTCCCACGTGCTGGGATCCCAGTCTGATGAGAAGAAATGACACGAAGGTCATGGATGGACCTCACTGTCCACTGTGAAAGCTCCTGCAGCACCTTTAGGCCCCACAGCTTCTTCTCAAAGAGACCACCATCTCCAAAACTAAAAGGCATCCCATCAGCCTCATTGCGGGGAATCTTGTATTCCAGGAGTATCATTAACTCCTCTATCTGGTATGCAAAGGCAGCAACTTGGAGAAGAAGGGTATGTATAGCTTGATGGAAGTCACCTTTGGTTGGGGTAAAATGCACCTGCTGGTCTTCTAAAAGCCTGGCCAACAAAACATGGAAGGTACGATAAGCTTGAAGGTTCTCTTGGAGTCGCTCTGCCTCGGTCAGCTCACTCCACTGATCAGTGCTTGCCACTGGCACCCCATCCACAGAATCCAGGTTGATGTTCTCGTTCAGGCCCTGATGCTTCACCTGGCCGAGGATACAGGAAAACACCACATCTTCTGTAATCACCCCAATGTCCTTAAATCACTCCTAAATTTCATACAAAATCTCACCCACCTCTCTGGCCAAGGATCCAAGCTGTAAAGTAAATAATAGGTCTACAGTAGGAACTCTTCATTTGAGCTCCATGACTGCGCTTTAGAAAGACCCAGTACTCCCTGAAATTGAGTACCTATGGATTTTTCTTGGAAGAATGTTCAGATTTCATTGAGTTCTAAGGTTTGAAAACTGATTTAGAAGAATTTCTCCTTCTCACTTCAAACTTTCTAACTGGAATATTTTAATCATATTAAAGTTTAAGTATTTTTAAACATACTTGTAGACACTGGCCACAACTAGGAAGCCCTGGAATATAACCATTGTAGAATTTCTCTAACTTCCCTCTCCCCATTGAGCACTCCCAGAGAGTGTGAATTCTGTCTGGTGAGGCTGTACAAAGATAAATCAGTTCTCAGAGAGCCTAAATTCAAAACTCTCCACAGGGGCTGGAGTATTTCCACAGCATATCTTAGGTGGAAATTGATGGGGATCCCCCGGCTATTGGAAGACAAATCTGGAACTCCACAGTTAGCTCAAGAATTCGACACTTCCACAAGTCTCCAATGAATCTTCTAGGAGATCCTTTTGATAGCTTACCTTTCTCTTTAGACGTACTCTACTTTTGATGCAGAATACTAAAAGGTGGGTGGCTAATGCTATATAAGAGAAATTGGTAGGATTTACAAATTCCTCCCACGTTCATAGTACTCTATCCC
Source organism: Mandrillus leucophaeus (assembly GCF_000951045.1). Lineage (NCBI taxonomy): Eukaryota > Metazoa > Chordata > Mammalia > Primates > Cercopithecidae > Mandrillus > Mandrillus leucophaeus. The sequence continues at coordinate 975,296 of NW_012109164.1, forward strand.
ATAAACCTTTCATTTACATAGCTGAAAAATTCAGAACAATGGCTATGAAGAACCCAGACGGCCCATGGCTAATCTGTTCTAGTAGTATTCAGGATATATGCAAACCAATTTGGAGTAGCCTCCAAGACATATAAGCCAATCCTATCTAGAACCCCATATATATTTTCTCATTCAAGTAACATATCTCCTAAACAGCCTGAAGGAAGAAAATAAGGTCACATGGGTTTCCTCAAGGGAAGGGCCCATGTCAAATAACCTATATGAATGACTATATGATTAGAGCTTTCACAATTGGTAATGGAGCTGATGCATGATGGTAAGTTGCTGGATCAGAAAAGATGAAGGGAAAACAGATAACAGCAAAATAGGCAACTTACATAAGATTCCGTAAGAGCAGTCAGGTCTGAACGAATCTTCCTTGCTAGCCAGATAGAGCGGCTACAGAGGTCCCGACGGTGAGGGGTCAGCGGTGAATGCTCTGCGAAAGCCATCCCTTAGCTGTCCCAGGAAACAAGTGAGCTGGGTTTACTCCTGTCTACACTGGTCCAAATAAGAAATGTGACTCTCACAGACTAAACCCACTGCACATTCTCTACTAATGGGATTGTGTACCCCACCCCCACCCCCTGCCTGACTCAGAGGTGGTAGCAAATTCCTGGCTGTGGATTTTTGTGCCTGTGGAATGAAAGGGCCCTTTTTAATCAGACTTTTTTTTTCCCTTGCAGCGTCTGCCTCCATCTCTCTCCTCCACTCAGTACTTAGCACACTTGTTTCTACGTCATTGTTTTGCTTTTGCACTTAGCAACAAGGTCACTATCATACTAATCCTCATGGCACCCTTGCCTAATGTAATCTATCTCATACACACTTAGAATCAGTTCATTTTATTATCACTCTCCCTTATGCTTCCCATGTCTTTTTTCTCATAGGCTGGCGAAATGTTCATTCGATGAAATTATTATTGATACAGCTGCCATTTATTAAGCAACTACCATGGGTCAGACAGTGAGCTAAATACTTTAAAGCAATTCCATTTGATCTTCAGAATAATTCTGAGGTAAATGTTATTTCTCCCATATAATAAACTGAAACTTCAAGAAATAACTTTCACAAAATCAAGTAACGAGGCTTGAATTTAAATAGAAGTCTGATTCTACAGTTGTTTCTCCCACTGACTTTCCAATTTCATTTTCTGTTTAGCTAGTTTACATTTTGTTCAAGAAACAAAGGTTGCGTCAAGGAAGTCCTTTAAAAACATAGCATTTTTTCACTCCCATCCTTAAGTACTTTTAAAGATAATTTAATTTAAACGTAAAAATCAAGCAAGGGAGCATCTCTTATTTCAATCATGGTGCCTTCCTGGTAGCTACAGAGGAGGAGGAAGGTACTATTTAGGCCTGTTCTCTTCCAAAGAACAGGAAACACCCAATGCTAACTTGGTAACATTTCTAAAGCAGTCTCACTCAAGTGACAACATGCTTTCCTTTTTTTCTCCCCTACCCAGTCATACCACATGCTTCTTAAAATAAGAGAATGAGCTGGACTTTGAAATGACAGTATAAGAGTTAAAAGGTACTTGGAGAGTTGTCATTCTATTGCATTTAACTTAGAGAATGATGCTTATTGGGTAAGGGCTAAAGATTTCATCCCTAAATGAAAGAATTAGCTTTCATTATTTATATCACAGATACTGCCAATAAGCTGAAACACATACTATCTTAGAAGCAAATTTATAAAAGTAAACAATAAATGGGAGATGTAAGAAAGCAGCCTGGGGCAGCTACAACAGTATGGCTTTTAAGAAGGCAGAAGGATTGTAGTTTTCTCTTTTTCAAAACAAAAACCAGTACTTGATACAAATATTCGATTTTGAGAAGTAGTATTGATATTAAACGCTATCAAGGTTTTGTCATTATCAGGGTAAAATTAACCTCACATAATCCTTAATGTTCCATCTACTAGGTTAATATGGCCAGTTTTCCTAGGAAGAATTTGTCAAAACATCAAGATTTCCAAGTTTGCTGAATAACAGAATCATGTCATTTCAGCATTAGAAATCAAGAACTAAACAGTCAAAAATCAACCACCTGATTCTCAACAAAAGCAAACAACAATATGCCCCACACAACACCTGTTCTGAGAGCATCTGATTTGCTTAGCAGCATCACATGTTTCACCCCTAGGATAACTGTAACTCAGTACAATCAAGGAAGACAAGTTGCTTCCATGAAGACAACTTTTATTTTTCTTCTTTACATATTTATTTTTAATATGCCTTACCTAGATTAAGAGAAAACAAAGATTTGAAAAGCAAAGTATCCCTTTTATTATAATTTCTTTTTACATAACCTTTTCAACCTATATTCAGGTAACTACCTGTCTCTCCCATGAAAGGAGAAGGGTCCTGCACATTACAACAGGCAAAAAAGGCTTTTAGGAAATAAAATATTTTAAATTGATCCATTACATTTGTTCAATTTTCGAGTACACTGGAAAGTGGGAAAAACACAAAAGGAGAAAAAAATGGCATTTCCAACAACCAGACTATAATAATCTTATTTAGATTGGTAGTACACTCTTTATATTTTTTCCCCAAACAGGTACAAAGGAGGTTCAAGTGCTCTATGTGGATGCTAGTCTATACCTTAATGTTTTTATTTTACCCCCAGTACTCCCACGGCCATGGCCAGTGTTTGCCTAAACTCTCTGAAGCATATCAAGGAGTCTCAATTATGCAAAATAATCTTAGGCAACCACAAAGAAGAGGGATGCACATCTCCCAGAAATATTCAATAGTTGTATCTCAACTACAGTTTCAGAATTTAGAACCACCAATTCAAGATGGAAATATGCAGTGGGAAGAGTTATTAAAAAGGTAACAGAATTTGACTAAGAGTATGAAATATAGAACTTTAAGATTAAAAGAGCTCCCTGGAAGGACAATGAGGCATATGGAGCAGAAAGGAAAGCAGGGAAAGGGCTGAGATAGTTTAATTATACCAACTCTTTACTATGCAGCATCCCTTTATCGAAAGGAAAAATATAAAGTCCATAAAAAATATTTTGGTATTGCAAACTGCTGCAATAATTTATTGTAGGCAAATGATAGCTATGAAGAGGGCCGTTGATCCCTAAAAGAAAAAGTACAGCAAGTTTCTAATTAGTAAAACTAACTGGTTGTTTTTTTTGTGGGTAGAGTGGTATCAGGAGAATATACTTTCTCCCATCTCAGAAAGATTTTTAAAAATGCAGTTTGCTTTTGTGTAGGAGGCTAAAATATCTGATGACTAACCACTGCAAATGAAATTTACGGAAACAAAGGATAAGTGTGACGAAAAAGCTAAGTGTGGAATATAGATGATAGCTAGTCAGAAAGTATAAAAGGGACCTGAGAGTAGGACAACTTTTTTGTAGATTCATCCAATCAATCTTGTATTTTCAAATCTACTCAATATACCAAAGTCTACTCCAAACCATGTTGGCAGGAAAGCATATTCTACATTCCTTCTATCTTTATGCCATTTTCTATCCCCATATTATGGAGAAATGGCAAATCTGCAACACTCTGAAAAGAAACAATAGCACATTTGAGACTGGTGATTGTAGGTGTCTCACTCCCTATTCCCTGGCATCTCAAATGCTAACAGTAATGGGTATAAAGTAAGCCTCTTTCAGAAATGACATTTTGTTACTCTTCTTTTTGGGAAAAAAGAATTTTTAAAAAAAATTGATAAACCATGTTTGTGAAAACAAACTTTTTTTTTTCCCAGCAAAACGTCATTCTTTGCAATAGCCATCACGCATTTCTGACAATAAACAATGAATAGTGTAAGCTTTCGATTCTAGCTTTTGAGGCACACAGGATAGGAATTACTCTTTACCTGAAGATGAGCCAAAACAGGATTTGGGGCTTTTGGCGATATGACCTTGTACAAAAACACTACCTCTTCTCTCCAGTGAACAGCAATAAGCAGTCCATGCCCCAACACAATCTCTATCCCTAGGAAATTGTGATTCCCAGAATTTTAGGTGAAAGTCAAAGCAATTATTATATAGGATTATTAACTTTGGCTATTGAAGTTTTTCCTCTTCTGAAGTGTTACTAAAGGGGAAAGAGAGTTTAATTTGACTTAAAATTTTAGGACTCATAGACTTTGTTCCTTCACTAACAGCAGTGTCCTTCACTAACAGGGAGCTGGAATGAACTGATGATAAAAAGCAAAGCAAAAAACAAAAAGCGAGGAGCCAGAGATGGGCCCCAAGGGAAATGTAAGGAAATGGTAGGGGCAAAAAAGAGAAAAGAAATAAATTCACAAGAAACAATCTTCTATCTATAACTTAGATTCTGAACAACCCTCCTCATCCTCTCAAAATTCCTAAGTCTCGACGCTCTAAAAATCTCAAAGAGCATACTAGTTACCACGAACCTAACATTCTTCCCTAAAAAGGCTTCCAAAAAAGCACTAGGCTATTGTAGTGATTTTGTTAGTGCTGAGGACCAGCTTTCTTTAAAGGCCACTAGAGAGCTATGATTTCAGAGGCTGGCTGTGCTTCTTCAACCCTATGTCTTGCCTTCAAAGTACCTGTTATGGAAGGGATCCCATGTCAAAATAATCTAATCTCTCTCTCCCAGCCCCACAAAATATAGCAACAAAGACTCCAAAAAGAAAAAAAAAAAAAAATCAGACTTTGTTAATAAATAAGGAATCTCAGGTTCCACAACACAAAAACACACATGTTCAAAGTGCAAATTTCTGCCATTAGCCTGGGACTTTTCTCGTCGCCTCACTGATACAGAGCCCTGTCTTACAGTCGAAGAGACTGTATAGAAGGCAGCCCTCTCCCTATTGGGAGCCTGCTTCCAAGCAAGTGAGCACCATTGAGAGCCATATGGAGGTTTGGGAGGGGGACTGAGATGCTGGGATCAAAGAGGAGGGGCGTGGTCCCCATATATCCTTCCTTTCTGAAACCCAGTGGGGAATAAAGGAAGAGGGGATGAGAGATGTGTGCTGTTTTAACAGCTCACCCTGCTAAGGGGCCCTAAAGTGCCAAGTCAAGCTGCCAGCCTCCAGAGATTAGAATTCTATGGTATTTGAAGATAAGTGTGCCGCAGGGGGTAGGAGCCAGAACCATAGGGCAGCAGTAGAGGAGGAGAAGGGATTTAGAAGACAGTAATATACTATTAAAAGTTAAAAGCTGATCCAGAGCACATCAGAGTTACAGGTTGGAAAGGAGGATCTGCCGATGAGCAGGAAGTCTGCTGATGGCTGGAACCCAGTATGAGAATAACCCTCACTTTAAGAGCTGCTGCTGCTTCTTTTTTGTCTACCTTTCTGGTAAAGACAACATCAATTTTATAAGGGGAGCAATAGAAGGAGAACAGGGGATGGGGATTGGAAGGGGGTGCGTGTATGTATGTGTGTGCTGTGATCCACAATGGAAAGAGCAGGCCCTTCAGTTATTTCACTCGATTTTAAATGCTTTAGATTTTTTTTTTTGTCCTTTTTAACCTTTAAATACAAAGTCTGAGCTGTCCCATGCCCCAAGTCTTCCTGTCCACTAAGGTCCGGTAGAGTCTGAATCTTCAATCAGAACCTCTGTGGTAGCACCGAGTATATCTGAGTTCATAACCAGCCCTTCAGTGCCTCCACTGCTGCCGCTTCCCACAAAGATCTTCCCATCAGCCATCAGGCTCACCCGTTCTGTCCCACTGCAGTATGACTTTGACATCCCTTCAGCTTCTAGCAGTAGGCACTCTCCAGAGGTTGAGTTTCCCAAGGGCTCAGGAAGAAGAGGAAGACCCTGACCATCTGAAGGCTGCGTCAGGGACTCTGGGTTAGTGCCCAAGATATCTGTGCTGGTGATGAGGGCGCCTGCATTGGCAGCCAGAGCTTCTGCAATCAGCACCTCAGGGTGGCTTTTTGCCTTGTGTGCCACCACGCTGTCCTTCTTCTCAAATTTTTTGCCACAGATATTGCAAGAAAACTGGTAGAAGGAGTCTGCATCATGTTTCTTCATGTGCCAATTAAGAGATGCCTTTTGTCGACAAGTAAATCCACAGATCTCACATCTAAGGAGAGGAGAAAAGGAAATGGCTGATCCAACAGAGAAATAAAGAGTGCTCTTATTCAGGGTCAGGGTTAGAATTCAGAGCTCACATATACACATACATACACAATAATCAGTAACACACTTCTTTTGAAGGATTGGGAAATGTTACTAGATGGAAAACTTATCTGATTTTCTTCTGTTTGCTTGAAAAACAGAGGGAAACTAAGAAAAAGGCCACTAACTAATGCTCCCAATCAACATCCACTCATTTATTTGATGAAAGTAAACAGCAGTGGAAACTAAAATGTTTGTAAAGTGGCAAACCTTCAAGTAGGGCATATATCCTTCTCACCCAGATGTTCACCAGTAAATAATACTCACTGTAATGGCTTCTCGCCAGTGTGAATCATCCGGTGCACTGCCAGATTGTGGGAACTCTTGAAGGCCCGAGCACAATATTCACAGATATAATCCCTTTGATCTATGAAGAAAAATACTGTGGTTAGTGTTCTATTTAGACACCCTGTAAGTATTTTTCCTCCCTTACAGTAAGTAAGCAGATGATGGGGCAGGTAATTTAGAGTAAAAGCAATGCTATTTTCAATGTATAAACACTTTCGGTAAACAAAATTTAAAAAGGAAAAATATTGCTTTAAGAAAACATCCAAACACACAGTAGCATAAGGACCTGTTTAAACAACAACAACAACAAAAAACACAAACAAACAGAAAAACTAGATAAAAATATAAGAACTGGAATCCTCATCTCAATTTTACCACTAATCCAGGTCTTGGATACCAAGAGTTTAGCAAGTAAACAACTGTATTTTCCGTATATTTTATTCCTTAAAACAATTTTTTTCACAGACAATGAAAACTGAATGCTTACACAGAAAGAACTGGCATTCAAACAAAACAAAAACAAAACACAAGAACCTGGCACTATATAAAAGAAAACTGATCCAGAGGTAATCATATCCTGTTTCAGGTTTAAAAAATGTTACCCAAGATAAACAAACTTTTCTCAAGACTGGAGTTGCTGCTATGAAATGTATGTAAACAATACCTGTACTACTTTACCTTATTTTACTACCCATCTTCTGCACCTTTCAACTACCTCCCTTTGTCACTCACAACACCCTCCACCACACTACGCAGGATTTCTGATGAATGTGGTAACATGGTGTTCAATCTACGAGGTAAAGGAACATTGTACTTATTCATTTCTTTACCACGTGTTCGGGAAGCCTGCGCCCAAAGAGGTGCTCAATATATATATTTGTTGAATTAATGACCACTACATTTTCTACTCCTTTTGCTTCAAATTACCAGAATTAATCAGAATGAAAACATGATTTTAAGTTAAAAGGTGAACAACATTCAGCCGGGCGCGGTGGCTCACGCCTGTAATGCCAGCACTTTGGGAGGCCGAGGCGGGCGGATCACGAGGTCGGGAGATCGAGACCATCCTGGCTAACACAGTGAAACCCCGTCTCTACTAAAAATACAAAAAATCAGCCGGGCGTGGTGGCGGGCGCCTGTAGTCCCAGCTACTCAGGAGGCTGAGGCAGGAGAACGGCGGTGTGAACCTGGGAGGTGGAGCTTGCAGTGAGCCGAGATCACGCCACTGTACTCCAGCCTGGGTGACAGAGCAAGACTCCGTCTCAAAAAAAAAAAAGAAAAAAAAAGGTGAACAACATTCAATTTAATCCTATACTCCTTTCTAAACAGCTTACAGATCACCTGGATAGCTTATTAAATGTATATGCTGATTCAGCAGGTCTGAAGCAGGGCCTGAGATTCTGTATCTCTAATAAGAACCCAAGTGATGTCAATGCTGGCTGGTCTGTGTTCCATACTTTATATAGCAAGGTCTAAAAATGCACAGTTCTAACTTAGGAAACTCTTAGTATCTCCCAGGTCATGTCCACATTTCCAGTTCCATAGCAGGACAAACCTGTGTGGGGCATCTATTTGCTAAATAAATTAATTTGCAAAAAAAAGTCTGTATACACTAATTTGCAAAAGGAGAACTAACACCATAAATTGTATTAACCAAATATAAATATTTGAAATGTACTGAATTTATAAAACAGTTTTTCATAGGCTTGTGATATTTAACTAAAACAATCTAAAGTGCTTGTCAGAAATGACTTTTCTATGGCAAAAAACAGTATTAACAGGAAGCAGAAGGAAGACAGAAATTGCAGTACCTATCAAGAAACAGAAATAACTGTTACTTGTGGAAATAACTCTGAAGAAACATGGTAAAAGAAAACTGTAGACTTTGGAGTGGTCAAGTTCAATCCTGGTATTGTGAAAAAGTCTACCATGTGCCAGGCTCTGTGTAGTCAATAGCATTTTATGTTATCTCATTTCATCCTTACAATAACTGATACTGGTATCCTTAATACACAGAGAAGGAAAAGTGAAAAGAGAAGTGAAGTAACTTGCCTACAGTAAATGAAGGAGATAATACATCTATCAGTATGACCTCGGGCAGGAGACATAATTCTACAACTAGAATTCCTAGACTTACTCTCCAAGATTGTTGAGAAGGTAATGTGTCATTATCAAGTGTCTGGCACATACTCAGTGGTATGCACCTAATTTGTTCCTATTAGCTACACTGCACTGAGACGGTCAGTGGTTACAAATAAATTGAATTTGAGTCTATTCTATAATACATATTGCAGACACTCAGCATCTCTTTTTGACAGTTCCTATGGGAGGTTACATGCAAATTCAATAGCTAGCTTTCACAGTTTCAATAGCAGCAGAGTATTATGCTTCTAAAAACTAGCTATGTGACCATGGGCAGGTTACTTAATCCTGCAAAGCTTCTAGTTCCTTAGCTATAAAAGAAGATCAATATAAACAAATTTAGTGGTGTTGAACAGACTGATTAGCAATAATGTACATAAAGTATTTAGTCCACAGTTGATACAGAATGCTCAGTAAAAGATCATTATCCTGGTCATAGAAGTTCAAGAAGTCAAAGGATAAAAATTCAAAAGTCCTAGTTTGTCCATCCCTTGGAAAATTTGTCTTACTACATTTTATTTTCACACCTTTTCCCCACACACTTGACTATAGAATCTTTTAAGATTTATGTTAGAAAAACATTATCATTACCAACATGCAAAAAAAAAAAAAAAACCCACAGTGCAATTAATTACCTACTTGATAAACACATTTTAAAAGTACCTGTATGATGTTTGGCATGTCGCAGAAGTTGCTTCTGGAGCCTGAAGAGTCGTCCACAAGAGGGATGGGGACATACGTATTTCTTCTTCAGCAAATGCTGGTATTTAATGTGGTGCTAAAACAAGAGAAAGTGAAAGGGGAGAAAAAAATAAATAAATCAAGGCTTCCTGAAAGTACTGAAAGAAAACCAAATACTTAGATTTCGCACATGGATAGTGAGGGAGTATAATAAAATGGCTAAGAACACAGGCTATGGAAATATACAGACCTGGTTTCCAATCTGGGTCTGTCATTCACCAGCATTTGTAATCTTAGGAGATAAATATTTCAAGCTCCAGTTCCCATTTGTAAAATGGAGATAACAATAACCATCTCAAAGTGTTGTTATGGGGTAAGAGATTAATATATTGTACCGTGCTTTAAAGCAGCAAATGGCACACAGCAGAGGAGGAGCAGCTATTGTTATAACTGAACCACAATCCATAAGTAAGGCCTTAGTGTCAAATTATATTTGTTGCTAAAGATCAAACAGGTATTTCCTAAGCAGTATTTCACTTTCATGTTTCCTGCCGGACCCAAATGTAAGTGGTACCTTTACTCATCAAAAATAATAATAATCTACTCAAAAAAAATAAAAACAAAACCTGAATTAAAAGTCTTTTATTCATTCTACACAGTATCCAAGAAGTCACAGGTTTGAGTTCTAATTTTACTTTTTTTCTAAATTGTGGTAAAATAAAATCTGTTACTCTGTGTCTTGGAATGTTGTTACAGTCATCTCATATCAGAAGTATTTACACCACATTGGGAATTACTGTAATATTGAAAGATTCCAAGGAAAGTCCTCTATTTGGGTTCAGATTCTTAGTCACCATTTTTCATTTTTTGTTTTTTTAAACAGAAGATGCTATGAGTTTGGATGTGTTCACCACAGTTCATGTGTTGGAAACTTAATCCCCAATGTGATAGTGTTGGAAGGCAGGACCTAATGGGAGGTGCTTAGGTCTTAAGGGCTCTACCCTTATATAAATGGGTTGATATTATCATTGGAGTGGATTTGTTACAAAAGCAAGTTCAATCTATTCTTGCCCTTCCTTAACTTCCGTAACTTAACCATGGGCTGACACAGTTAAAAGGCCCTTGTGAGATGTGGGCACCATGCTCTTGGACTTTCCAGTCTCCAGAACCACAAGATAATAAATAAATGTATGTTCTCTGTAAATTACCCAGTCTCAGGTACTCTATTATAGCAGCACAAATGGACTAATAATGATTAACCCATTTATGCCAGAGGTTGCAAATGTTTTTTGTGAAAAATCAGACCTTGGTGATGACCTTGAGCAGTAGGATATAAATAACTTGCCCAAGCTTAGCATTCTAATAATGGAACACTAGGCATAAATGGGTTAAAGTCATTTTATGTTTAAAGAAAGACTTTTCTTGACATTATATGTCAATGATAAAGCCTACATAAGCCAATAAATTAAAGTCTCCTGGTGCAAGAACAAGTAATGGAACACAACCAGAAAGGCTCTTATATAACAACTTCACTGACCTGCAAATAGCGAGGGTGGGCAAGGACAGTTCCACATCCTTCCATCTCACAACGGACATACTGGATTGGAGGCTTTTTTCTATTATCAAAACGCAGAAGAAAAGTTAGCAAAACAAAAGTGGCACTCTGCACAGTGGCCTTTGACTCAAACTGTGCTATAGAGAATAGCTATTTTATAGTAGGAAGAATTAAAATCTCTTCACTACTATATAGATTACACAGAATTTGTATTAGAAGTAGCCAAGAATTAGCAAATATTTGACGGAATTAAAAAGTAACACAAATAAACTAATAACACCCCAAAAGGTAAAGTATTAAGATTGTTGGAAATTTCAAGATCTTACAATGAAAATAAGATAATACCTGTGCATCTAGGATATTAGTGAAGTTGCTTTCGTGAAATTTTTGAATGGCCATTCCTGCAGGATTATCGTGAAGTCTAAATATGTAAGTAAAGTGCCTGGTATTGGAATAAGGTGCAAAACAGTAGGGGTAAAAATTCCTCACCTCCTTTTGGGTAACCGTGGACTTTTGTCATCTTTTCGTCTTCTTCCTCTCCTGTAATTGAAGACAGGGTAACAGTAGACACATTCTGAATCAAAACTTACAGAGTGAAGGCTGGCTGAAGACACACACACACACACACACACACACACACACGGTCAAAGAACAAGTGGCAAAGGATAACCAAGAATACATAAAGTCAAAGACATATCTGGCAAATCAAGCAAGATTTTACTCTGACGTAATTTCACTTTCAAATCAGTCTGTAAGACAGATTAAATATATACCTCCATAAACCATGCAATACTATGAAAGACTTAGATAAATCTCAATGTGTTACTTTTAGAGTTGCTACCATGTATCATCTAAAAGCCCTGAGAATAAAACATACTTTCTCCTTGCAATAGAACTAAAAAAATCTAAACATTTTTTACCAAGAGTCTCTCCAGTGAAATTCAGCTGCTTGAGGCCAAATTTTTTTAAGTTAAAAAATACATATTTTGAAGCATGTGTATGTCAACATCCTTCCTCACATTCCCACTCTATTTTCCACTAGTGGTTTCAAAATCTGTTAGATTTCCATTTTTAATAATAATTGTCTACTCACTTCCTCGGAGGTTCCTCATCCTCTCTAATTTCATTCTCCTCTTCTTTCACCTCCACCTCTACTTCCACTTTAATTTCCTTTTTCTCCTTCTCTTCTTTTACCTTCCCTGATTTTCTCCGTGGCTTTGGGGTTTCCCTGAAAACACAAATGCATTTCAACACTAGGCAAAAGATCTTTTCAAAGAAGACTATGACAACAAATTAAAGCTTAGAGTTATCACTGATTTGTTATAAAACTACTCTCCTCAGTTCATGAAATGTGATTTCTTACCAATCATCCTCACATGCGTAGTAATGATCTAAATATATGTATAAGATGTTCATGGACTGAACCCTCCCCAGACTAAAGATGACTGTAAATCAAATCTCACTATAATTGTAAAGAGAAATGAGACAATAAGTTAAAAAAATTCTAAGTATTCAGGCTACTCATGATACCTTGTTGAGATAAAACATGCAGACTCATAAAAACTTATATATAATCAAAATAAAGTTCTACAAATGGGAGAGACGATTATATCAGGGTATGGTAAGATGTTAGACTTACAACAGAAGTGCATAATTACTCATTTAAAATTAATTCTACACTCATTAGTTTGGCAATAACAAAATAAAAGCATTCAACCATGTTTTCCTACTTATATTTCATTGACATGTCTGGAGTAAAATCTGAGACATGCCTTTCTAAGTGGGGTTTGTAGGTCTCATCTCTTGGGTCATCTTTGAATGGTATCTCCTCTTCACTGATTAACATCTCTTCTTCCTCCTCCTCTTCCTCTTCACTACTAAAAATAAGTAAATAGAAATGAGACATTCTGATTTTAAGGATCATGTCTGAGGAGATTTTATTTGGTAATTTATTACGAGGTAGCCAAAAACTGATAAAATCACCCAGCATTTTCATCCTAATGACCTAATTGGACTGAAATCTAGCGGCTTTATCACAAAGAATAATAATTGAAACTAAAAAGACATAAATCCTAGATAAAGACAGGGTGATGACAACTCAATGGCATTAAAAGTTAAGAAACAACTGACTTTGTAATACTGTCTGGTGATCTGCTGTATCAAAAGACCTATTAACAGATAAATCACAACACACAAGATTCCAATGAAATCTCAAATCCTTGGCCAAAACACCCATATTTCACATTAGTTCCTACCATGGAATAAGTCCAAACACATAAGGTACTCAAGACATGATTTCTAAGTTATGTAAGCAGATTACATGGTTTAAGTTCTAATTAAGCTCAACATGGAATCTAAATGCAGTATCAAAACTGACGTTAATTTCTCTTACAGCTCAAAATTGTTTCAAATGGAAGCAACTTCTGAATCATTTAATGTCACTATGTTATTTCCCCAAAGGTTTAAAAATGAAATATTAACATTTTTTTACCTAATGCCACCTGGAGACTGATGCTCTTCTCCAACATCTAGAAAAACAAAGACAAAACAAAATTTTATTAGTGTAGATATAAGATATTTTCTCTCTGCAGTCAAGAAATGCAAATCAAATTACTGCATGGCGTAATTACACAAAAGCAGAGTATCTGCAAATTGTTCAAAGAAATATTACCTACACCATCACACCTGCCCCTGACAGTTAAGCTGTTAATGCAAATGTTCAACATTACATTTAAAATATAACAGCAACTAGTTAGTAAACACCATATTCTAGCTGCACTGTACCATAATCAAGTTGGTCTGTATTTGGTTCTGACTTGCAAATGAGTTGCAATGAACCAGTCTTGGACCGAGAGCTTCGGGTGTTCTCTGTATCACGATGGCGAGAAACAGATGTCCTACTACTACGCCAGCCCCGGCTAGGTCTAGATGCAGCAATGGAAACTTCCTGAGGGAGGGCAGAATCGTCGTCTTCCTCTTTTTCTTCCTTGGGATCTAAATAAAAAGACATACCATTCTCTTTAAGTTTACGGTTAACCAATAAGCATCCCTGTATGTCTACTAATTGTAAATACAGTTACTTGAGGATAAATTAAGTATTTTCAAAGGAAAAAGAACCTAAGACTTTTATTGAAATAATAAAAAAGAAGAAAATTAGATAACTTACCCTTAATGTCACTATGCTAAATAAATTATTTCATGTTGCAAAGTAGTAATTTTATACTGCCTTATCTTCTAAAAAATGCAATGTTAACTATGCAAAATACACTTAATTGGATTCATGAAATTCTACCTTTTAGATCTAAGTTAAAAGAAACTAAATTAATTGGTCCCAAAAAGATGACCAGAACTACAGAGGCACCAAAAAGAACGAACCATAGATCTAGATGTTATTTACAATCAAACAAGTCTATAACAAATTACTGAAGAGGAATTCCTAACAGGAGTACTTTTCACTCTAATCAAGAGTTTTTCCTAAAACCACACTGTAAATTTGAACTAATCTATAAAGCAATTGAATGGTAAAGTCCAGCTCTGGTGCTATTCTGTTTCAGTTGTCCTATAAGACACTGTGTACAGGAGAACACACAAAATCTGTTATTGTTATCCTATATTTTGTCATGTTTTAAGGGGTGAATGAAGTATGGTAGGTCATCCTCTCTTGAGCCGTAAGTAATAAAAAGTTAACCTCAGAAACTGGCTTTCATACCTGCAGTAGCGAATTACTTAGACCTATATAAAAAAAAAAGTACATTAGAAGTGAGCCCATTTTAACAATAGAAGATTATTTAATAAACTTAGAATGGGAAAGGGCCAATAATAAAACACAATTTCAAGTCATAAGATACACATAAAAACAATTTTCACACCATACACAAAGTCTAACAACCCAATAGAAAAATAGGAACTAACAGGCCGGGCACAGTGGCTCATGCCTGTAATCCTAGCACTTTGGGTGGCCGAGGTAGGCAGATCACAAGGTCAGGAGTTCATGACCAGCCTGGCCAACATGGTGAAACCCCGTCCCTACCGAAGATAGAAAAATTAGCCAGGCATGGTGGTGCACACCTGTAATCCCAGCTTCTGGGGAGGCTGAGGCAGGAGAATTGCTTGAACCCGGGAGGCAGAAGTTGCAGTGAGCTGAGATTGCGCCACTGCACTCCAGCCTTGGCAAAACAGCAAGACTCCGTCAAAAAAAAAAAAAAAAAAAAGGAAAGGAAAAAAAGAAAAGAAAAGAAAAATAGGAACGAAAAACAAAAACAAAAGCTCAATCCACTCAGAACAAGAGAGACTCAAATGAAAACAATAGCAAGACACCATTTTTCATGTATCATACTGGGGATGATCATATTTGACAACATACTCTAACACACAGATGATAATGTATTAGCAAAGCCTCCATGCAGAACAATTTGACAATATACATCAAAATTATAAATGTATACACCTTTCCACATGATGTTCAACTACTAGAAATTTATCCTACAAAATTACAATCATACTTATAAATGACTAATGTATAGCACTGTTTTTAAGTAGTAGAAGAGTAGAAAACTAAACTTTCAAAGAGGGATTGGTTTCACAAATAATTGTGTACATATGTAAGAGATATATATGTAAGATATATACAAATATATAACTTATGAAACCAATCCCCCTTTGAACGTTTAGTTTTCTACTCTTCTACTACTTAAAAACAGTGCTATACATTAGTCATTACAGTATGTGTGAGTGTGTGTGTGTGTATATATATATCTTACATACTACAACATTTCTGGAAGGAGATACAAGAAATTCACAAGTACTGGTTACTTTCAGAGAAGGTCCAAAAATATGTGTAGTAATTTCACCTTTAAGTATATGTCCTAGAAATATAAACTACCACATGGAGGTTAACTGTAGCATGTTTATAATAGCAAAGAACAGAAACAACCTAACCCTCTGTCGAAGATAAAGTGCTTAAATAAACCATGATACCTTCCTATGATGGAATACTAAATAGAGGTAGGTTTCTGTTAAAAATGACATGGAATTATCAGCAAAAATATTGTTAAATGTATAAAAAAGACACAAAACTATATATACAGTATGGCAACATTTTTGCTTAACATTAAAAAATAGTTTACTATGGAGCAATGTGGTGACTATAGGCTACTTTAGCTTCAACTATACTGAAAGTTTTATGAGAATATACTGAAGTAATGAAATTAGTTTGAAACACAGAGATACATAGCAGTGTGAACAGTTCTAAACAACCATCAAAATCAGTTGTGCATTTCCTTTTAGCTGCCTTTTCCATTCATTATTGCATCACCCTCCTATCTGAGCTATTTTAATAGAAAAAATAAAATTAAAAAAAACATTAATAGAGGTGAAAATACCTTAAACACCATTCAGTCTAAGCACAATCCATTAAGTTTTACCCATAAAGTATCTAGAAGACCAAAGAAGAAGCTTATTCAAAATCACAAGGTTAGCTAAGGACACCTAGATTTAGAAATCATATTTTGAAATTAATAATGAAGGACTTTTACAAGTAAGTCATGACTACTTTTAAAACAATTTCATCAAAGAGAACAATTCAACACCATCTATGAAGTATTACAACATTTAATAATAGAAACATCTTTTTTTTCCTTAACACAACTGTACTGAGTTGGACTTTGAACCCACTCCATAACCTCCTGTCCTCAACAAAGCTCTTTTCTTCTTCATGATGAAAGGATGGTATGCCCACAACTTCCTATACTGTGGATTTTATACTCATTGGATAAATGATGCCAATTTGATAACAATAGCTTACCATTATAAATAAAGCATAATAGCCTATCTTATTCTTATTGACTACTACTGCCCCCATCACCTAAAAATCTAGTCTTTAAAAAAAAAAAAACCACTCTGTCAGAGATGACAGCAAAAATGTCCCTCCACAGAAATAAACACGTACCATGAACAAAAACTGTCAGAATCAACTTTGTGGAAACTATGGACAATAGTTAAAGGTTATAAAAGCCCAGGGAGCACTGAATCAAGAAAAACGTGAGTGAAGACGTTTAGGGACATCTGTCAAATCGCTTGATGAATATAAGCTAAAGGACCAGAGCCTTCAGAGACCACAGAGACCGAAGTAGGAGCTAAACTTTAGGTACTCATGGACATAAAGATGGCAACAACAGAAACTGGAGATTACTGGGGGGGAGGTTGAAAAACTATTGGGTACTATGCTCAGTACCTGTGTGATGGGATCATTTGTACCCCAAATCTCGTATCATACAATATGCCCCAGTAACAAACCTGCACATGTACCCCCGAATCTAAAATAAAAGTTGTAAAAAAAAAAAAATGTTTAAAGAACTAAAGAAAATCAGAGCTAAAGAAAAGCATTAACAAAGTACTAAAGGAAATCAGAAGAATTATGTCTCAATGAAAACAGAATATCAATAAAAAGATAACTATAAAAAGAAACCAAGAGAGGCCAGGTACAGTGGTTCACACCTGTAATCCCAGCACTCTGGGAGGCCAAGGCAGGCGGATCACCTGAGGTCAGGGGTTCGAGATCAACCTGGACAACATGGTGAAACCCTGCCTCTACCAAAAACACAAAAATTAGCTGGGTATAGCAGCGTGTCCCTGCAATCCCAGCTACTTGGGAGGCTGAGGTAGGAGAATCACTTGAACCCAGGAGGTGGAGGTTGCAGTGAGCCAAGATAATACCATTGCACTCCAGCATGGGCAACAAGAGCGAAACTCCATCTCAAAAAAAAAAAAAAAAAAAAAAAAAGGAAAGTAGCTAAGGGAAAAAAATTCTGGAGCTGAGAAGTATAATAACTGAAATCAAAAATTCACTGCAGACTTAAAAAAGAAGAATCAGTGAACTTTAAGCTAGGCCAACAGAGATGATCCAGTATGAATATAAAGAAAAAAAGAATAAAGAAAAATAAAGCCCAGCAGATCGTTTAGACAACCATTAAGCATGTCAAGAGATGCATAATAAGATCTGCAGAAGGAGAGGAGAAAATGAACAGAAAGAATATTTGAAAAACTACTGGGGAAAAAAAGTCTATACAAACAAGAACTTTACCTAACTCCTAGGAGGATAAATGAAAGAGATCCGCCCCCAGACACATGATTATCAATTGGTAGAAAGACAAATACAAAGAACCATAAAAACAGCAAGAAGTAACTCATCAGCAACAAGGAATGCTCAACAAGACTAACAGCCTATTTCTCATCAGAAACCATGGAAGTTAGAGGGCAGTGTGGTAACAAAGTGATGAAAAGAAAAAAAAAAAATCGTCAAGCAAGAATTCTATAGCTGCCGGAACTATTCTTTAAAAACGAAGTTCATGAAATTAAGACATTACCTGAAAATCAAAAACAGCTTATCACTAGTAGATCTGCCCTATAAAAAATGCCACCAGGAATCCTCTAAGATGAAATTAAAGGACACTAGAGAGCACTGAAAGCCATAAATTAAAATACTGGCAAAGGTAATTACGGAGGCAAAAATACAGCATTATACTTTTGCTTTGTAACTCCTTTTTCTCCCTACATGATTTGAAAGACAAATGTATAAAATAACAATTATAAATTTATGTTAATGGGCATTTGACATCAAAACATACACTTTGCAACAATAACATAAATGGTGAGGCACAGAATGGTACAGAGCAGAGATACGTTCCCTACTGAAGCTAAATTGGCATTAAACTAGATAAAGTTTGAAGTACTAAATGCAATCCCCAGGTAACCACTAAGAAAATAAAAATACACAGAAAATGAAAAGAGACAATGGTACACTGCTACGTATCTGCAACACAAAGAAGGAAATACAAAGAAAATAAAGATCAAAATAAAAGATATTAAGACAGGTAGAAAACACAAAGCAAAATGGTAGGCCATTCTTATCAGTAATTTAAATATATATAAACTGTGGAATTAAAAGGTACATATTAGCAGACTGGATAAACAAAAAAATACAACCAATCTACAGTCTGTCTACAAGAAACTCAGGTTAGACCTGGGTGTCCAATCTTTTGGCTTCTCTGGGCCACATTGGAAGAAGATGACATGTCATGGGCCACACATAAAATACACTAATGATAGCTGATAAGATAAAAAAATTTTAAAAAGATCTCATAATGTGTAAGACAGTTTACAATTTTGTGTTGGGACACATTCAAAGCCCTCCTGAGCCACATTCAGACTGCGGGATATAGATTAGATAAGTTTGCTTTAGATCCAAAGACACAAACAGGTTCAAAGTAAAAGAATGGATTAAGATATTACACGCGAAAAGTAAGAAAGAGAGAGCTGAAATAATGTATTAGTCTATCAGGGCTGCTCTACCAAATCACAACAAACTGGGATGTCTTAACAGAAATCTATTTTCCCATACCTCTGGAGGATAAAAGTCCAAAATCAACACAGTAACAGACCACATTCCCTCTGAGACTCTGGGAAGAATCATTCCTTGCCTCTTCCTAGCTTTTGGTGGTGGTCAACAACTTGGCTTATAGCTGCTAACTTCAATTCTATCTCCATCATCACATGGTGCTTCCTCCTGTCCCATGTGTCTCGCTTATTCTTATAAGGACATCAGTCATAGTGGATTAGGGTCCATTCTAATACAGAATAACTCCATCATAACTTGATTACATCTGCAAAGATTCTATTTCCAAGTAAGTTCATATTCACAGGTACTAAGCGCTAGGACCTCAACACATTTTTGGGGGGATAAAATTCAACCCATAGTGGTCTGCACCTTCTGGTTCCCTAAAATTTATGTCCTTCCAACGTGCAAAAGACATTCACCTAATCCCAACCTCCCAGAATCTTAACCCATTCCAGTATCATCTCTAAATCCAAAACAATCCCTAAAAATCATCAACTCAAAAGGGATCAAATCTCATCATCCAGATCAGCTATGAATGAGACTCGGGGTATGGTCCACTCTAGAGCAAAATTCTTCTCCCTCTATGGAGCTGATTCCAAAAAACAATGGTGGGACAGTTATAGATTAGGTATCTCCATATTAAAAGGAAGAAAAGAGAAGGGGGGGAAAAGGGTCAGGGGTCCCAGGTTAGTCCAAAACCTAGCAAACAGCATTAGACTTTTAGGCCTAAGAATAAGCTTTTGTGGATAATGATTTGTACTCTGAGCCCACTGGGGAAATAGCCCCGCCATCGTGGCTCCAGGAAGTCTAATACATACAGGACCCAGCATTTGCAGCTCTACCCTCAGCATCATTCTTCTTTAATTCCATTTTGTCTCTGTCCCATTCAGTCCAGCCTGGCAGTGTTTCTGCTGTTACAACATTCTCAAAAACTTTGTCAGTCTTTCATGAAATTCAGGGGGTCGAAGCCATCAAATGAGGGTCCTCCACAGATCTTTCCTGAAAAATTGCATGTCTATTCTGGGAATTGCTGAGATGGCTGATTTGATCCACAAGTTGTATACCAAGTCTCTTTAGAGAATAGCTGTCCAGTTACAGCCTTGGTCCTGTACCACAATACACTATCTGGACGACTAAAAAGTTTCCAAATTATCAAGTGCTGACTCCTTTTTGCTAAACAATTCATTCCTCAATTTATATCTTTCCTCTCACATACTAGTATACAAACAAGAAGAAACAAAGTTTTATCTTCTACACATTGCCTGTAAATCTCAGCTAAATATCCAAGTTCATTGCTTAACCAATGATAGAACACAATTCAGTCAAGTTCTCTGCAACTTTATAACAAGGATCACCTTTTCTCCACTGTACAACAACATGTTAATCATTTCCTTCTAAGGCCTCATCAGACTGTCTTTAATGCTCATATTTCTGTTGACCATCTCTTCAAGGCAATCTAGACTCTCCTCTCCTCTTTTCTTTTTGAGACAGAGTTTCACTCTTGCTGCCCAGGTTGGAGTGCAACAGCGCAATCTTGGCTCACCGCAACCATCGCCTCCCAGGTTCAAGCAATTCTCCTGCCTCAGCCTTCCCAGTATAGCTGGGATTACAGGCATGCGCCACACCTCAAAATACTCCAAGACAATATCCATTACCCAATCCCAAAGCTATGCCAACATTTTTAGGTACTTTTTTACAGCCCACTTCCAAAACCAAAATGTGTTAGTTTCCTAGGACTGCCATAACAAATTACCACAAAAGGCTATTTACTACAGAGACCCTATTTCTCAACGTTCCATTCACAGGTACCTGAGTTAAGACTTCAACATTTTTTGAGGAAAGCAATTTAACTCATAAGGGTGGCCCTACTAGTATCAGGCAAAATGCACTTCAACAACTGTTACAAAACACAAAGAACATTATACATTAATGAGAGGGTCAATCAATCTAGAAAATAAATATAAACCTATACATAGCTAACATAGGCCCTCTCTCCCTCTCAAGATATATCAACACATAAGATATATACCAAAGATGTACAGAATTGAAGAGAAACAAGTAATACCACAATCACAAAAATGGAGACATCAGTACCCCACTTTCAATAACAGAACCAAACACCAGTCAAAAGAAGTTTGATAAGGAAATACAGAACTCAAGCAATATTAAAAAATCAGCCATATAAGGACTAGACATAATATTAACAAACAAACATTGGGCTAGGCACAGTGGCTCACACCTGTAATCCCAACACTTTGGGAGGCTGAGGCAGGCAGATCACCTGAGGTCGGGAGTTCGAGACTAGCCTGGCCAACATGGCGAAACCCTGTCTCTACTAAGAATACAAAAATTAGCCGGGCGTGGTGGCGTGTGCCTGTAGTCCCAGTTACTCGAGGAGGCTGAGGCAGGAGAATTGCTTGAACCCAGGAGGTGGAGGTTGCAGTGAGCCAAGATCACATCGCTGCACTCCAGCCTGGGTGACAGAGCAAAACTCCATCTCGGGGGCGGGGCAGGGGGAATCAGACATATTGAAGTCTCAATAACTTTCAAAAATGACTGCAGTCATATAAAGTACGTTCTCTGACCACAATGGAATGAAACTAGAACTCAATATCAGAAGGAAAACTAGAAAACTCATACTTAGAGATGACTGAAAATGAAAACAAAATATCCCAAAACCTAGGGGATGCAGTGAAAGCAGTTCTCAAGAGGAAAATTTCTAGATATAAATGCCTACATTAAAATAGAAAAAGAAAATTGCATGCCTGAGTCAATAACCTAACATCATCCTCATAAGAGCTAGGAAAAAAGGGGCAGAGTAAACCCAAAGCTAGCAGAATAAAGTAAATAAGTTAGTTATTTGCAAGATAACAAAATCAACAAACTTTTGGTTAATAAGAGAAGACCCAAATTACTAAAACCAGAAATGAAAATGGGACACTACCACTGAAATAAACAAGAAAACACAATGAACAATCGTATGCCAACAAATGACATAGATAAAAGCAACAACTTCTTAGGCACACACAAGTTACCAAAAACAATTCAATAAGAAATGGAAAAGACGAACATACCTTTAACAAGTAGACAACTGAGTCAGTAAACAAAAAGCTCCCAATAAAAAGGCCAGAGGCCTCTAGATGGTTTCATTGTTGGATTCTACCACACATTTAAAGAATTAACTCCAGTCTTTCTCAAACTCTTTTAAAAAATAGAAGATGGAACACTTCCCAACTCATCCTATAAACACACCATTATTCTGACACCAAAGCCAGACAAAGACACCACAAAAAACCATAAGCCAATATCCCCTGCAAACCAAATATAGCATCATTAAGAAGATTAAACACTATGATCAGTTGAGACAGGTCCCAGGATTATGAAGGTGGTTCGACATACAAAAATATATGTAATGTGCCACATTAATAGAATAAAGGGAGGAAAAAACACACCATCATCTCAATTGATGTAGGAAAAAAATCCGACAAAATTAAACTTTCCTGATAAGAACACACAAAAAAAACTGGGAATAGAATTGAACTTCCTCAACTTGACAAAGAACACCTACAAAACCCCCAGAGCTCACATCATTCGCAGTGGCAAGAGACAAAGCTCTCCTGCTAAGGTCAGGAACAAGACAAAGATGCCCTCATTCTTCACTTCCACTCAACATTGTACTGGAAGTTTCAGCCAAGCAATTAGTCAAGGAAAAAAAAAAAAAAAAAAAAAGCA
The DNA here is from genome assembly GCF_000951045.1 of Mandrillus leucophaeus. Lineage (NCBI taxonomy): Eukaryota > Metazoa > Chordata > Mammalia > Primates > Cercopithecidae > Mandrillus > Mandrillus leucophaeus. The sequence continues at coordinate 998,254 of NW_012109164.1, forward strand.
ACCAAAGTGAAAAGGAAGAAGTAAAACTGTATCTCTACTTGCAGATGAAAAGACCTTACATATAGAAAATTCTAAAGAATTTTCACAAAAGAAAACTGTTAAACGTAATACACAAATTCAAAGTGCCAGAATATAAGACCAATACATAACATTCATTGTTTTAAGTATATGAGCAAGGAACAAAAAGGAAATTAAGAAAATGATTACCTTTACAATAGAATAAAAAGGAATAAAATACTGAAATATTGTTAAGACGACAATACTCTGAAAATAAACCCATAGATTGAATGTAATTCTTATCAAAACCCCAGCTTCCTTTTCAGTAAAAATTGACAACCCAATCCTAAAGTTCACAGGCAAATGCAAGGGATCTACACTAGCCATCTTGAAAACAAACTGAGTTAAAGATGCACTTTGTTCTTCTCAATTTCAAAACTTACTATAAAGCTTCAGTAATCAATACAATGTATTACTGGCATAAGACTAATAAGTAAATCAACTAACTGAATTAAAGGTCCAGATATAAATCTACACATCTATGGTCAACTGATTTTTAAGAAGGTGGCTAAGACCATTCAGTAGGGGAAAGCACAGTCTCTTCAAGAAATGGTGCTAAGATAAATGGATATCCCCATGCAAAAAATAAAGTTGTACTCCTACCTTACACCACATATAAAAATTAACTCAAAATGGATCAAAGACCTAAACATAAGAGATAGAACTAAAAAATGCTTACAAGTGAAAACAACCTACAGAATGGGAGAATATATTTGCAAGTCATATATCTGGTAAAAGAATAATATCCAAAATATATAAAGTTTTTGTATTTAACAACAAAAAGAGAAACAACCCAATTAAAACATGGGCAAAGAACTTGAACAGATTATTTCTCCAGAAATATACGAATGGCCAAAAGGTACTTAAAAAGATATGGAACATCAGTCATTAACGAAATGCAAATCAAAATCACATGAGATTACCATTTTCCACATACTACAATGGCTACTAAAAATAAAAAAAGAAAATAAGAAGTGTTGGTGAGAATGCAGAGAAATTGGAACCACTGTTTATTGCTGGTGGACATGTAAAATGAGGCAGCTAATGAGGAAAACAGTGTTATGGAAAACCTAAGAAAACATCGTTAAGAAAAATGTTACAAAAACTTAGACACAGAATTACCATATGATCCAGCAATTCCTCTTCTAGGTACATACACCAAAAATTGAAAACAGCTTTTCAAAGAAATACTTATTCCATATGAATATTCATAGAAGCACAATTCTCAATACCCAAATTGTGGAAACAACCCAAATATCTGCTAACCAGTGAATGGATAAACAAAATGTCATATATACACACAAAGAAAATTTTTATCCAGCCATAAAAAGGAATGAAGTCTTAACACGTTACAATATGAATGAACCTTAAAAATACGCTATATGATAGATGCTAGAAACAAAAATCTCATATTGTATGACTCCAATTATATATAATATCCACAACAGGTAAACCCATAGAGACAGAAAGCAGATTAATGTTTGCTGCAGCTAAATGGGGGAAAGGGGAATAACTGCTTTTAATGGGTACAGGGGACTCCTTTGTTGGTGGTGATGAAAATGTCTGGAACTAGAGAGAAGTGATAGTTGTACAACACTGTATATGTACTAAATGTCACTGAATTGTATGCTTTCAATTATTTTTTACTACTATTTTATGTAAATTTCACCTCAAAACACACACACACACACACACACACACACACACACAGACACACGCACAAAAGTACTGCCAGGTTTCTGGAATAGAAACTGATAACTGAAGGGCAATCCATACATTAGCATAAACAATCATAAACAGATAGGAAACAAGCCAAGTTTCTTCTGTGTGGTACTTCAAAGACAATTTCCAGTTGTTTCTTATAATAGCAGCTAACCTTGAGGAGGTTCCTTGATACATAAATAATAAGAGAAAAAAGCCATACTAGCTTGGGTAAAGGAATACATCATGCTAGTCACTGCATGAGCAACATGCAGGCACAGTGAATATAACTACAGTTAATTAACCCTTGAACAACATAGCTTTGAACTGCATAGATCCACTCATACACAGGTTTTCTTAAATATATGAGAAAAATTTTTGGAGATTTGTGACAATTTGAAAAAACTTGCAGACAAACTGTGTAGCCTAGAAATATTGAAAAAATTAAGGTATCTCATGAATGCATAAACTATACATAAACTATAGATACTACTCTATTTGATGACATTACTGTAAAATATACACAAATACATTACAAAAAGTTAAAATTCAACAAAACTTACACTCACAAAGTCTTAGACTACACATGGCATCATCCAAATTCCAGAGAAATGTAAAGAAACGTAAAGATGTTGTATTGAATAACTGCATAAAATTAACTCAGTACATAATAATTTCATAGTTATCTCCTGTTGCTATTGCAGCAAGCTCAGCTGTTTCAGGTATCTGCTTAAAATGTCGTGAGGATAATCATCACCACCTGAGTGAATTTACTGTCACAGTAAAAGGGATCTCTCTCAGTTAACTCATTTTTCACTATGTTTAGAGCAATACCTGAAACCTTGAATAACACTATGGGACCCAGAAGAGTTGCCACTAGTGATACTGGAAGTGCTTCCAAGAAGCAGAGAAAAATCATGGTATTACAAGAAAAAGTTGAATTGCTTGATAAGCATAGAAGGTTGAGGTGTGTAGCTGCAGCTGCTCACCACTTTAAGATAAATGAATCCAACATAAAAAGTACTGAAGAAAAGGAAATTTGTGAAGCCATCGCTGCACCTGCAGTAGCACGTGCAAAAATCTTGCAGTATTTGCAAAATACTTCTATCTCACATTCAAGATGCAGCTTTTATGTGGGTACAGAATTGCTATAAGAAAGGCATACCTACAGACTCTAAGTAAAGTCATTATATGACAACTTAAAGCAAAAGAAAGGTGAAGAATTTAATGCCAGCGAAGAATGGTTTGATAATTTCATAAAGAGACTTGGCTTTAAAAATGTCAAGATATGGGCGCCTGTAGTCCCAGCTACTCGGGAGAGGCTGAGGCAGGAGAATGGCGTGAACCCAGGAGGTGGAGCTTGCAGAGAGCCAAGATTGCACCACTGCACTCCAGTCTGGGCAACAGAGCGAGACTCAGTCTAAAAAAAAAAAAAAAAAAGTCAAGCTAATAGGAGAAACAGCTTCTACTGACCAACAGGCAGCAGACAAGTTCCCAGGCACTGTTAAGAAAACAGTTGAGGAAGGATATCTGCCTAAGTTTTTAATGCAAACTACCCCAGTGTGGGAAAAAATGCTACAAAGGACATTTATTAGTAAGGAGGAGAAATAAGCAACAGGATTTAAAGCAGGAAAGGATAGGCTAACTCCACTGTTTTATGTAAAAGCAGTTACGTTTATGATCAGGGCTGCCCTCATCTATAAAGCTACTAACTCCTGAGCCTTGAAGAGAAAAACCAACAATCTTTTGGTTATACGACAAAAAGTCCAGGAAAACAAGAACTAATTTTCTAGATTGGTTCCACTGATGTATTGCCCCTGAAGTGAGGAAGTACCTTGTCAGTTAGGGACTGTCTTTTACGGTTCTTTTGATATTGGACAATGCCCCTGGCTGCCTCATGAGTTTAACATCAAAGGTGTTGGTCTACTTAACCCCCAAATACAACGTCTCTAATTCACCTTCCCAATCAGGGGTCATAAGAATCTTTAAGTCTCATTACACGATATTCTATGGAAAAGGACTGTTTATGTAAGAAAATCCCAACAGAGAGAACATCATGAAAGTCAGGAAGGATTACACCACTGAAGATGTCATCGTTACAGAAAATCCCTGCTGGAGAAAACTGTGTCCAGATGTTGTGCATGACTTCACAGGATTTACAGCAGAGCCAATCAAGCAAATCATGAGAGATTGTGAATATGGCCAAAAAAAAAGGTGGTGGTGGGCTGGTGATGGTGAAGAGTTTAAAAATAAGCATCTTGGATAAATTCAAGTGCAAACAGACACCACACAAGAGGAATTAACAAGATGACATGATGAAGATGAGTGCTTTTGATCAGGTGCCAGACGATGAAAAAGACAACATATAAGAAGCAATGCCAGAAAACAAACTAACATTAAAAACTTATAAAGGTTCCAATTATTCAAGACTGCTTCTGACTTCCTTTTATGACAGGAACCCTTCTATGATACCTGCCCTGAAACTAAAGCAAATGGTTAAAGTGTAGAAACATTTGTAGAGAAACGAAAAAGCAAAAAAGAAGTCAGGCAGAAATTGTATTTCTGTAAATGTTCCTGCCACTCCTTCTATCTCTGTCACCCCCTGAGATAAGAGTAATGACTCTTCCTCTTCCTCCTCCTTAGCTTACTCAATGTGAAGAGGATGAAGACCTTATAATGATCACTTACACTTAATGAATAGTAAATATATTCTCTTCCGTACGGTTTTTTAAATAACATTTTATCTAGATTATTTTACTGTAAGAATACAGGATATAATACACATAAAAAATATGAATTAGTTGATTTTATGTTATTGATAAAGCTTCTGGTCAATAGTAGGCTATTAGTAAAGTTTCTGGGAAGTTAAATGCAGGTTTTTGTTTGTGAGGGGGAGTTGATGCCCCAACCCTACCACGTTGTTCAAGGGCCAACTACACATTCTTGAAAGAAGAAGGTATGAAGTAACAGTGGTTTATACTATGACTTGAGACAAAAAGAGAGTAATGCTAGGCCAGGCGTGCTAGCTCAAGCCTATACCCAGCATTTTGGGAGGCAGAGGTGGGTTAGGTCACTTGAGGTCAGGAGTTTCAGACCAGCCTCACCAACATGGTGAAACCCCGTCTCTATTAAAAATACAAACATTAGCCAGGCCCATGGTGGTGCACACCAGTCCCAGCTACTCAGGAGGCCAAGAAAAGAGAACTGCTTGAACCCAGGAGGCAGAGGTTGCAGTGAGTTGAGATCGCACCACTGCATTCCAGCCTGGGCAACAGAGTACAACTCCGTCTCAAAACCAAAAAAAAGAAAAAAAGAGATTGATACTACTGGCAGGAATGTTTTCTTCTAGATAGCAAACAATGAAATATGATTTATCTCAATCTTACAGCCAGAGATAACTAATATAACAAGTCAATCCATCAAATTCCAAAAGATGAGAGCCACTTTGTCATGAAAGAATACTTTAAGTTAGAAGGGCCATTCTAACATAATCAATGCTATTATTTTATTGTAGAAACAAGGTGTGGTTAGTTGATAAGCTGGGAAGATACTAAATGTAAAGGTCTTCAAATCTCTAAGTATTTAAATTTCTTCTGGGCAACTAACAAATCTTAAGTATTAACTGCCAGGTAATATATTTATTTTTTCATTTCTCAAAAATCAGTTATAACCCTGTCAAGTATTTATTATTCTTATCTTCACAGATGAAGAAACCAAATAACTGACTTTCCCACATATTAAAAGTTGTGGAGGGAACTGAACACAGGTATATCTAAGTCCAAAGTCTATATTCTTTCTACTGTACCACACCTAACCACATAAACGAGGAACAGGAAAGCACCAGTGCAAGGGCTCAATCCAGATTTGGCTCATTTCCACCCAGCCTTGGACTCAAGTGCCAAAAGAGGGCCCCATTTATATAATATACTAACGTGAAACACCTATAAGAATTATTCCATGAGTGAATTTTTAACCTAAAGCTACATGCTGTATTTCCTTATGTTTCAAAACAGAACTCGAGAAATTTTATTGTGATTAAAAACCAAAAAAAAATGAGATTTTAAAATTGTATTTAAGAAATTAAGAATGTTTACATTCCAAAACGGTTTACTCATTTTTAAATCAACACTGTGTATTAATACCTAGATTTTTCTTTCTTCTTCTAGTTATCTGTTTACTCCATCTACATATAATTTTTCCTGGCTTACCGATTTCAAAGCCAGACATCAGTCACTGGTGCACTGATAGAAAGGATAAAAAATATTAGGCTTTCACAGAATTTCTGCAGATATTAAAAGTTTGGAGCAAAAAAAAAAAAAAAACAAAACAGAATCACAAAGTAATGTCATCAGCGTTCAAAGTATAGACATTAGGTGAGTAAGTTCTTCCTAAAATCATTAAGACTTTGCGCAGACATAAGTTTGAGAAGGTGAAAGGATGGTTTCTCTGAAAGCACAGCTCTTAAAACTAGTGCTCATTAACTTAACGATCTCTATAGCTAAGAATTAGCTCAACATTTAAGTTTAAATAAATATGGTGAACTCTGAAGACTAAGTAAGTGGTACCTAGCTGATAAACAAGGGGAAGGAGAAACAGGAGTACATGTATATGTCTTGAGAACTGAAAAAAAGATAAATATGACTGGAGCAGAGAAAACATAACAAAACCCATCATTTATCATGCTGAGGAGGCATGAAAAAGTTTAACAAGGGCCTTCCAGGAATTTGGATCTTATCCTAATAGCCACAGACAGTTTAAACAGAGAGGTGACATGATCAGATTTTCATTTTTAATGTTCATGTTCGTTGGAGATTAGACAATGAGCTAGGTAGGGGCAAGAGTAGATGCTAGGTGACCAGCTAAAAACCTGCAATAGGCCAGGCAACAGATAGTTATGGCTTTAAAGAGGGTAATACCATTGAATATGGAAAGAATTAGAGATATAAGAAACACTTAAGAAACAGAAGAGATAGGACTAGAGAATGACTTAACAGGGATAGAGGGAGATGCCAAGGATTTGGGATTCTAGATTTCTGACTTGAACAATTGGACTGATGATGAAAACAAAGAAAAAAATCAGGGTTTTTTGTTTCTTGAAGAGACACTGGAGAGAATATATGTTCTGCTTTGACCAAGTCTAAGATTATTGCTGAGTAAAACATCAACAGGCCTTAAGTTCAAAGGACAGAGTGGGCTACAAACATAAAATTGGGAATTGTCAGCACATAAAAACAACTATTACCGTCTAGATTTAGCTTGGTTCATATAAAATGGATCATTTTCAATATTCACGAAATGTGTTGTTTTTGGCTATCCCCAATATCTGGCTTATTCATTGATTTCTCTCTTCCAGCAGCAGTTCTGCATATATTAAAAACAACCACAGTACAACCTTGTTCTGTTCATATTGCTTTTTCTGGGGTATGAAAGACATATACAAGTGTAGCACTAAGGTTGAGGACACGTTTAAGAAAAGGAAAGAGCAGAGAAAAATATTTGCGTATAAATTTATTGTAGCCTAAGTACACAGTGTTGATAAAGGGACCCATGCAGTTGCATCGCCTGCTGGTGCTCTCTGTCTGAGCATCTGGTGGCTGCTGGGGACAGATGGAAAAACTTAATAAGAGTTTCATTCAAAACAATAGAACGTATCAACTTACCAACTTAGCAACTGTGAAATACGTAATACATTATTATTAACTGTGGTCATCATGCAGTGTGATATAGTTTGGATGTTTGTCCTCTCCAAATCTCATGTTGAAATGTGATCCCCAATATTGGATGTAGGAGGTGTTTGTGTAATGCGGGTGGATCCCTCATGAATGGCTTGGTGCCATCCCTGCGGTAATAGGTGAGTTCTCTATGGCTTCATGTGAGACCCGGTTGTTTAAAAGAGCCTAGCCCCCTCCTCCCCTCTCTCTCGCCCTGGCTCTGTGACACACCTGCTCCACCTCCACCTTCCACCATGAGCGAAGGCTTCCAGAGGCCTCACCAGAAGTCTAGCTGATGCTGGAACAATGCCTGGACAGCCTGCAGAACCACGAGTCAGATAAAACTCTTTTCTTTACAAATCATTCGGTCTCACATATTCCTTTCTAGCAACTCAAAAGGGACTAACACACAATGCAATAGATCACTAAAACCTACCCTCCCAATTTAACTGAAAGTCTGTATGTACCTTTTCATCTCCATCTCCCCTTTTCTCATTCCACCTCCTTACCCCCTAGCCTCCAGTAACTACGTTTCTATGAGATACTTATTTAGATGACACATGTAAGCGAGATCATACAGTGTTACCTTTCTGTGCTTGGCTCATTTTACTTAGCATAATGTCTTCTGGTTCCACCCATGTTGTCATGAATGACAGAAGTTCCTTCTTTTTATAGATCATGTATTTGATACCTTAGAACATTCTGGTCAAAGTAATGATATAATGAAATTAGCTGGCTGCTCCTAATTAGAAAACACAAAGTGGATGAAGAAAAGGATGTGCAGACTTGACACAACATGGCGAAACTCCGTCTCTATTAAAAAAATACAAAAAATTAGGCAGGTGTGGTGGCACGCACCTGTAATCCCAGCTAATCAGGAGGCTGAGGCAGGAGAATCACTTGAACCCAGGAGGTGGAGGCTGCAGTGAGCCGAGATCACATCACATCACTGCACTCCAGCCTGGGCAAGAGTGAAATTCCGTCTCAAAAAAAAAAAAAAAAAAAAAAAAAAAAAAAAAGAAAAGATGTGCTCAGGGGTTCAAATTCCCAGCTCAAGCACCACAAAAACGACCTCAAAGTTTGTGTCTTTCCTGAAAACAATACTTACCTACTACACCTGCAAAACTGAGATTGCTGAAAACCAAACCCAGAGTGAGTTATACCAAGGCTGACCTGGCTATAGCCACTGCTAATTGCCCAATGTACCAGCAGCAGAGACCAACACCGAGTCCCTGATATGGGATCACTGGGGTGATCAGCCAGCTCACCTGATGCAAGGTTCGCTACATTGGACCACTTCCATGATGGAAGTGCTTTGTTCTTACTGGAATACACTCTAGGTACAAATTTGTCTTGCCTGCATGCAATGCTTCCTGTATACAAACACAAATTGTATGGCTGAGTCCATTTACACAAAATGTCCAAAAAAACCCAAATCTATACAGACAGAAAGTAGATTAATGGTTGCCTAGGGTTGGGGGTGAGAAAATGGATTAACTATAAACAGGTATGAAGGATATTATTAGGGTGAAGAAAAAGTTCTAAAACTGTATTGTGATGACAGGTGTGCAATTCACAAAATGTACCAAGATCCCTAAATTGTACATTTGAAATGGGTGAATTTTATGATATGTAAATTATAATCCCAATAACACTGTATTTCAAAAATACACATCATAGTACTAGTCATAAAGACTAGAAAACTGCCCAAACATCCATCAACAGTAAAACAGTTAAACTGTGGTTATATTCCCACAATGGGACACTATACAGCAACTAAAATAAACCATCTATGACAAACACAACACTTGTCACAAATGAAGAGCAAAATAAGTCAGATACAAATACAGTGCCTACTGTATTATTCCACTTAAGTAAAATTCAAAAATTGGCAAAACCAATTTCTGCTATTTAAAGTCAAAATGGTAGTTACACTTGGGGACGGCTGACTTGAAGGAGCATAAAGGAGTTTCCAAAACACCGATTATGTTTTATTCAGTTGTGTAATGCTTACATGATTGGGCTCACCCTGGGAATAGTCAAAAGTCTGCCCACTTATAAAATAATATAATATAAAATGAAGAAGGAAGAGGAGAAACAAGAGTACATGTATATGTCTTAAAATATGTGCATTTCTATATACATATGGAACATTTTAATAGAATTTCTCTAAAAATCACCTGTAATCTCAGGGAAAAAAAACTCAGAAATAACAAATGTCCTTCAGTTAGGTAATGGTTAAATAATAGAATATAAATATATAGTAGCCATGGCTGGATATCCACAAACCATCTAGGCACCTCTTCTTTCTTAAAGAATCAATCCCACTCTTAAAACACAGTGGGAATCCCGATTAAGCTAACAGCATCAAAAAATATGAAATACTGGGGGATAAATGGGATAAAAAATTTGAAAGACCTATACACTGAAAAGCGCAAAACATTGCTGAGTGAAATTAAAGACCTAAGTAAATGGAGCAGTATATCTTGTTTATAGAGTTGTAAATACTAATATAAATTTTATTTTTTGATTTTATGATTTCAATTTTCTATTTTTTGTTGCTGACATACAGAAATACAACTGATTGATTATACTGTGGGGGTGGTTTCAAGACACCTTGCAGTTACTGTCTTCAGGATTTTCGAACACTGCGCTGCAACCACCATAATATAAAACAAGTCTGAACTGAATGACCAATGACGAGGGGGTAATGGTCCAACCAGTAAGTAATAAATTGCCGTGTTTTAAGCCATGAAGTTTTTAGACGGTTTTGTTATGAAGCTAAAGAAGCCTTTGCCCGGATAGCATTAGATTATTCTGGCTGGTTTTAATTCAGAGGAACTTCTTCCTTCCTGAACTTAAGAGTCAGGGGGCAATTCCTTTTTGTCAGAGATTATTATCCACTAAGGCTCATCTCAAAATGAGGGTAAGTTATGCCCTCATGTACAGATAAGTCTCTCTTAAAGGTTTTGGATTTGTACAGGCTGAATATGGGTTTCCCCACTAAGGATTTTAAGTTTCCTCTGCTTCAATTTTCTTCTATCAGGGCATTCTGCTTTAACTCTCAAGTAGTCTTGGCAGGAAAAGGGATCTCAATGTAAAATAATATATATAACAGAATAAACTTATAACTGTGTCGAAGATGGCAATAAGTTGAATTGTAACAGGCAAATTATTATAAAGTTAAGACTCATTTACCTGATAGGTAATCCTGTAACTGAAATAAGCTGATGATCAAGGCTTTATCAGCCTGCATCGCAATTCACATATATGGTAAGTGACATATATCTTTATTTGTAGGAAATTAATAATAGAAAAGAAGAACCAAAGGAGGTCTGGATGTCTGAACTGGAAATACGGATTAAAGGATCTGGGCCACACCCAACATGGAACAAGATGTCTGAGTAAATTATTCTCATACTAAGAAAAATAATACAGTTACTGCTACCTTAAGATAAAAGATTAGGAAGGAAGGACAAACAAAAATGCCTATCTAATGTATTTAGCCTTTGAGGCTTCAACATTATAATATTGTCAGAAACTTGAGTTTCTGAAACCTAACTGAACTACTCTGTGTATTTTTATCATTACGTGCACTTTGTTTTCCACAAATAATTAAAGTTTGCTTCGAAATATTAGGCAATCTCAATAGTATTAGGAGAAGCCAGGGAAAGAGGCTTTTGTTGTTGTTACTGTTTTTAACTTACATTTAAATTTAGAACAGTATCATTTAATTGGTAAAGGAGAATATTTCAGTTAAAACTAACAGGCTGGGTGTAGTGGCTCATGCCTATAAAT
>NW_012109164.1:1013955-1014844 GCF_000951045.1 Mandrillus leucophaeus
AGAAAAGGATGTGCAGACTTGACACAACATGGCGAAACTCCGTCTCTATTAAAAAAATACAAAAAATTAGGCAGGTGTGGTGGCACGCACCTGTAGTCCCAGCTACTCAGGAGGCTGAGGCAGGAGAATTGCTTGAACCCGGGAGGTGGAGGTTGCAGTGAGCCGAGATCACATCACATCACTGCACTCCAGCCTGGGCAAGAGTGAAATTCCGTCTCAAAAAAAAAAAAAAAAAAAAAAAAAAAAAAAAAGAAAAGATGTGCTCAGGGGTTCAAATTCCCAGCTCAAGCACCACAAAAACGACCTCAAAGTTTGTGTCTTTCCTGAAAACAATACTTACCTACTACACCTGCAAAACTGAGATTGCTGAAAACCAAACCCAGAGTGAGTTATACCAAGGCTGACCTGGCTATAGCCACTGCTAATTGCCCAATGTACCAGCAGCAGAGACCAACACCGAGTCCCTGATATGGGATCACTGGGGTGATCAGCCAGCTCACCTGATGCAAGGTTCGCTACATTGGACCACTTCCATGATGGAAGTGCTTTGTTCTTACTGGAATACACTCTAGGTACAAATTTGTCTTGCCTGCATGCAATGCTTCCTGTATACAAACACAAATTGTATGGCTGAGTCCATTTACACAAAATGTCCAAAAAAACCCAAATCTATACAGACAGAAAGTAGATTAATGGTTGCCTAGGGTTGGGGGTGAGAAAATGGATTAACTATAAACAGGTATGAAGGATATTATTAGGGTGAAGAAAAAGTTCTAAAACTGTATTGTGATGATAGGTGTGCAATTCACAAAATGTACCAAGATCCCTAAATTGTACATTTGAAATGGGTGAATTTTATGATATGTAAATTATAATCCCAATAACACTG
>NW_012109164.1:1016724-1026422 GCF_000951045.1 Mandrillus leucophaeus
GAAATATTAGGCAATCTCAATAGTATTAGGAGAAGCCAGGGAAAGAGGCTTTTGTTGTTGTTACTGTTTTTAACTTACATTTAAATTTAGAACAGTATCATTTAATTGGTAAAGGAGAATATTTCAGTTAAAACTAACAGGCTGGGTGTAGTGGCTCATGCCTATAAATTTCAGCACTTTGGGAGGCCAAGGCAAGAGGACTGCTTGAGCCCAGGAGTTCCAGACCAGCCTAGGCAACACAGTGAGACCCTGTCTCTACAAAAAAAATCAACAGCAATTAGCTAGAAATGGCGGCACACTTCTGTGGTCCCAGCTACTTGGGAGGCTGAGGCAGGAGGATGGCTTGAGCCCAGGAGATTACCACTACAGTGAACCATGATCACACCACTGCACTCCAGCCTGGGCAATAAAGTGAGACCCTGTCTCAAAAACAAACAAAAAAAACCTTAAAAGCCTATCTGAGTGTTAAGACTGGGCTTATACGCGCCCTTTCTCACCTACAGATTTTCCTTTCAGAACTCTTTTCTATTCAAAACCTACAAGGTTTTATTTTGACTAGGAAAACTAGGTCACTAGCAAGGAGATTCGAAATCTTTCAAGAGAGCATTGTGAAAACGATGTTCCCAGTATCTTCTCGATTCTTCCTTTTGTATACAAACTCAAATGGTAAGAATTACAAAAGTTAGATTTTTCTCACTGGAATGGGAAAAAAAGCATGAAAATGTGTCTTCTGTATTTTTAGAAATAATATTCTTTAAATATACTAAAAAGGAAGAAAAACCAACAAAAAAGTATACTACAAAAGAGATGCATCTGTGAAGGAAGTAGAAACAGTCGATGTTACGTTGAGGTTGCAAGTTGACAAGAGACCAAGATGAATGGGATACATCATTCATCTATTTGAGAGGATAAGATAATCAAAGATATTTCAATACAGGAAAAATAAAACTCTGTTGAAATCTATGAAAACTGTTAATAACAAATTAATTCTAATTTAACAAAATGCAGCTATAAATTAGACTGTATCAACATAAGAAAAAAGCTGAGGATGTCATCCAGACAGGAGGAAAAATAATGAAAATAAACTAATACTTTAGTAATAATTAGATAGTATGCTGATTATAATAAACTAGATAATGTAAATACTTAACAATTAAGCTCCAAATAATCTAAGTAAATGCTGAGATCTGTTATGAATTTGATGACTGACTTTTTTTTTCCTGACTACACAAGTCAGAGACACACAGTAACCACTGTCAAACATCACTATTTCATAACAGCACTGAAGAGAGTAAAATGCTTTTGAATAAAAGGTTGAGATCCAGAATTTTACATAATCAAATTTTCAAGCATGCAGTATTTCCAAGTATGGTTTCTGTAAACTCCAGTTTTACAAAATGTTGTTTAAAAAGGGGGTCTTATAAGTCAAATAGGTTAGGTAATCGCTGCAAAATTTTGGTATTTACACTACACATTACTCAAAAATCGAAGTTTCTGAAAAGTTCTGCAATAAATAACCTATCATTAATAACTCAAGCACGGCCCACATCTACTTGATTCTACAGTATTTATTATCATTCCATTAAACACTTAAAACATACTTTAATAAACATTAAGGTATTCCAGTCTTCATTTTTATATTTTATCTTGATAGGCAGTTTTAACTATTATTCATCACTAAGGACCTAACAGATGGGAGAAAAAACAATTAGCCTTCAAAACATATCTAGTTAGAGGTTAGAAAGTGAAATAAATTAAAATGCACACCGGGATAACTAAAAATTACATGTAGGTAAACCATTCTTTTACTTTATAATCGTAAGTACAACACTGGTTCTAAACAGAGAAACAATGAAAACATAAAGCCAAGTTAAAAAGGAACTAGGTCTCCATCCCTTAAGATTTCTGCTAACACTCTTGGAAACTCCACAATGATGAAGATAATTCTCTCCCAGCGGTAAACTAAGCTTTCAAGTTTGAAGCATTTTATCCTTTTTAACTTCTGTGTGGAATGTTCCTTGTCCAAATTAACTATCTGCATATATTAAGGTGTAATCTCAAGTGTCACCTCCACCAAAAGGTATTCCCTTATCATTTCATCTAAACTCAGCTTTCCCAACTCCAACTTCACCAAACATTATTACACTGTTTTGACTTCTTGATTTATTTGATTACCAATACAATCCAGTGCCTAGAATAGTGCCAGACACATAGTGGATGCTCAACAATTACTTGTTGAATGAATTAACACTATTTTAGCATAGTAGCTTTCCATTTGTTTTATATACCAATCACAGCTAAAAAAGGGTAGCAAAAACAGGTTTATTATTTCAGTTTGAAAAAAATGAAAGTAACACTTTGCAACTTAATTTAAAAAACATGGAAAGTTGCCTACTCTGTATGTGCAATATTGTTTATGTGTATGTCAAAGGTTCTTCTCTTCAACGCAAAGAAGGCATACAATTTCTAGATGGTTTGAGTAAGTAAGAGTAAAAACAATCTTGAAGACATCTTTTCAGCATTAATACAACAGAGGGCCAGTCTTACCTATAAAAAGTAAAACCTGTTTAAAGTTTTGAAAAACCTTTAACTTCTGAAATCAACATGAGTTATTTCAGTTAAAATTTAGCAGACTGAACATAAGGACTATTTCAGAGTAACAGAATAACTGAGAAGTTAAATGACCAGAAGAAAAGTAATTAAGGTGAATTCTAAACATGAAACACAACAGGAAAAAGCGACTACCCAAGCCTCCATTTCTTTATTCATACATCTTGTATGAATGTTATAGTTCTTATATACCTATCTACTGTTCATACAGTTGAACAGCTACCTTAATAGGTAAACTAATAGATATGAAGATTGACATTTGAGAATATCTAGATCCAGGGCCTTTAAACAGTAGATTAAAGTAGGATTGATCTTCGGATCAAATTATCCAGAATGTAGTTTTAATCTCTCCACAGCTGCACAACCACAAAACATGCCAATATGTCAACTTCTAGTTTAAGACATCTACACACGAGGCAGGTGGATCACTTGAGGCCAGCAGTTCGAAAACAGCCTGGCTAAACCCTGTGGCTACTTAACAAACAAAAAAAATCTACCCAAAGGTCATCTACTTTTCTCTCCAAAAGGGGCTCCAAATTTCCACCTTTCTTCAAGTTCGCCTCAAGGCAACCCATAGTGATTTCTCTGGACATGTAAGGTAATTTCAGCTCTGACAAAGGCAGGTTGCTTTTCGTTTTAATCAGAATGCTCTGGACTTGTTACCTGTCTACATTTTCTCCACATCATAAAATCTCCAAATTGATGTCTGAATAAGAAATGTGAGACCTTCCATTTTTGGCAGACATAACTTATTTTCTAAGTAACAACAACAGGAACAAAAAACTTGTTAGACAAAATAATCATGCAAAGGTTTCTACATTAAAAAAAAAAAAAATGCCAGGTATGAAAAACTTCTGCCTGGTATACTATGAAATATTAGCCTCAGATTCCAAAATTCAGAGAAACAAGAAACCTCAGCATTGAAATCTAATTATTTACAAAGCAGCCACCACCAACTCAAGTTATTGGTTCTTAATTACACTGTCATTCTTCCATATGGCACAAAATCCAGGCTTTAAACTTGCCTTGTATGTTCTCGAAGAATTCTTTATCAAGAACAGAAAAACCTTAAGATTCTCATGTACATGTAATACATACACTGATATATAAAAGGCATATACATATATTCTTTTATAGAAATAGAAGCAGGCTATAAGTAGACCTTAAAAACTAATCGACTCTCAGATCCTAGGTGGATTCCAGGAGTTTGGAAAATGGCTGTTAAGACTAGGTCAAGGTCACACACAATAAATTAAATGTGCCTAAAAGTATATTTGTTCCAGTTTTAAGGAGAATGCTGTGTGTTTGAATTTAACATCAAGGAACACAGCCAAAAACTAGAAAAAAAAAAAAATGAAACGAATAAGCAACTGGTCCAACATGTTAGGGAAATTTTAATAACCTAATCTGTAAAGCCAGAATAAAGTATTTTAAAAGGTATTGAAAAAGTGAACATTAGCTTCCTGTCATAATCCAGGAAAACAGAAAACTATATTTAATACATACATCTGGTGTGCGAACACTCAAATTTAAAGGAAAATGACCTAATATTGACCTAATTTAATTATTCACCAGGCTGAATTCTTTTAACACTCAGCATTCTTCACCCTTTAATTTTAATCTGTATCTCCACTAGCATAAAGATTTTCGCCTTCACTTCATTCTGTATACTGTATCATTCCAGTCTGTTACTTCATTTAAAAATAAAAGGCTTAAAAAAATTACTATAAATTACCATCAAACAACTTGACTTGCCATTATTAGGTTGCTAAATAATGCTGAAATACTCTATTATCCAAACCTGCTGTCATCTAAATAGATTCTATTCTAACAACTCCAGTAATTTTTTACCAAATAAAAATTACTTTTAAATGGGGAACAATTTGAATGATGAGGCTTTCTAACAGATTGTAAGATAATCAATGTAATGTACATTAGAGGTAAGGATGACCAAGTCTTACCTTTATCAGTTGTTACTTTTTCTATGCATCTGAAAGAAATAAGAATCAAACATTAATGAACAATCTAGCACATTTTCTGAAAATATAAATATTTATCTCTTTCAGGTTCACCTGCAGAGTGATAAAGAAAGCATCTAGACCAGTGTTGTCCAATAGAATTTTCAGCAGTGATGGAAACATATATGCACTGTCCAATATGGCAGTCGCATGTGGCTACTGAGCACTTGAAACATTGAGTAATTGTGAAACTGAATTTTTAACTTTGATTAATGTAAATTTAAATAGCCACATGTGGCTACCACAACTGACAGCATAGAGCTAGAATATCATTCAAAACAGCTGTTTTTAACTAAGATATTGATACAAAGAAAATATTACTCATTTTGTTATATTGTGATTATATAAGAAAATGTTCTCATTTTATATAAATGTACTAACTAGAGATAAAATGAAAATGTTTTGGATGTGTTCTAAAGTACTTCTGCCAAAACAGGGAGGACAGACATAGTAAGCATAGCAAAATCTCAGCGAGGTGATCAATACTGCGGTTTCATTATACTATTTTCCCTATTTTGTGTATATTTAATAATTTTCATAATAAAAACTTAATGAACTGTTAAAAAGACCCAAAATTGTTTGTTAAAACCAAATCAAAATGTACTTGTGAAAAGGCAATAATAGATGGACCTCACAAGTAAATGTAACTTGCTCTTTACAAATTAAAAAGCAACAGTAAAGAACTTAAAAATTGTTACAGCCTGAAGACCTTTTAAAAATCCCAAAAAACACCAAAAATCAGATATATCCCCAGGTTTTTAATTCAGAAAAATTTCTCTCATACATAACTGGTGAGGACAGTATAATGAACTTCCTATACTTACTACTAAAATTCAAAAGTCAACAGGCTCTGAACATTTATCATATAGATACCACAGAGTATCTCTGAACAGTACAAAGCTTTTTTGTTGTTGCTCCTCCCAAAATACAGTGAAGACTCCCTATATACAGTAAAAACTCTATTATGTTACAACATTATAAATAAAAAAAAACCACAAAAATCTATTCTACTTAGAAATAATACTTATCATTGTTTATTCCGTACTTTTTTTAAAAGACTGGTATTATAATTTTATTTTAAATCACATTACCAATGTCCCAATTAACACACCATAACTGCTAATCATCCTATCTTTAAATAAAAACTGTAAAAACAATTGCTAAATTTTTGAGAAATTATATAACAAATTTCCCCCAAAACCTTTAAAGTTGGTTCAATGTTTCTATCATCATATTGATTAAGATCCTGATCACTCAGGATTTCAGTCTTGTACAACTGAAGGCTTCTCCAAAGAACTGTAAGTTTTTTCAATTCAGAATATTACTACCTCTTCATCCTCACTATCCATGACCTTTAAAAGGGAAACAGCAAGAAACGTCACCTAAAGGTTTATTACTGTTTTAATTTTACCAAGAAAATACACCAAAAATGGAATTTCACATGCCAGAAAATACTTTCCTTAATCAGAATCTGAAGCAAGATATCTAAAAATACTCAGTATTAACTAATATGGTTACTCCACAGTGAAGTTAGAATTTTTAAAAAGTATTTGTCCCTAAAGTTTTGAGTTCTGAAATGTACAGGATAAACAAACGGCTACTATATGTAAGAATGAAAAGAAGCCTTATATATTTTAACCTAGTCTTAATTTGACAATTTCATTCCCTATTAACAGAACACATGGATGAATCAGAAAAAAATCTTAGGCAAAAACTACTATACTAATGCTACTAGATATTTTGTGGAGTGTATTTATTTCAAAAATTAAAGAGAGTATATAAACGTGCACTTGAAATAACTGCAATTTACTGGCTAACATACAGCAAATGATCAGTCTTACTCTTAGTATGGATACATAAACTTTCTTCAAATTTGGTTTATTTTTCCTACTAACTTTCTATGCTTCAATTTACCATGATTCTAGCATTTAACTCTGTGCCTTTCTCTTGAGCACATATAATGAAAAATTTTTATTTCCCCTTAATCCATAAATATTTCCTCTTCCCAATAACTCCTAAATATTTCATTGTGAAAAGAAGTTAAAAACATCAGATGATAAAAACTGTAAGCTAAATATGGAACTATAAAGCTCATCTCACAAATCTATAAAATATCAATTATAAATGAAGCAGATCTAAAGAGGTTAAGTGACTTGCTCAAGGCCACTTACTGCATAATACAAAGCTGGAACATAAAACTTTCTGACTGAAGTCCAATGCTTTATCCACTCTATTATTTTGTCTTCCAGTGGGAACAGAGGTTTCAACTAATCCAAATCTATCTATTTCTTGACCTTTTAAACTATGGTATACTTTCCTATCACTTTAATTAAGAGAATCAAATTAGGTTCAACAGCTGTTTACTAAGATTGTATAGAGGGAAATGCTGGGATATGGAAAAAGGACTAGAGCAAACAAGTAATACAGAATAAACCTTTCTTTTTAAAATTGTCAAAATGTCATTTGGAAAATAGAAATGATTCAAAGTCAAAAGATACTAGACCAGGGTTTGAACTCAAAACCTCTTGAAATATCTTAAAGGATTAAATTATGTAGAAAAAAACTAAGTCTTAAAATATATTTTATAACTGAAAATCTGTATACCATACACACATGTGACATATCTCCACTAATCAACGCATCTTTCCCTTACACCCCAAGGTCCTTGAAGATGAGGGCCATGTGTCATTTTACTTTCTACCACCTAGTTCAGCATACTACCAGGCTCAGTTACTGATCAAACAAGTTTGCCAAGCTTTAGCATTCCTTTGATTTCCGGATTATGGAATAAGGTAAAAATGTGTAACAAAAACTCTATTGTGATGAAAATTTGCTTAACCTGACCAAAAACACAGTCAAGAGATAATGTGTGGGCTGAAAGAAGAATACCATTGTCACTACTATCTTTTATGATATTGGATGGCCGGGGGTGGGAGGGTGGCACTAAGAATTCAGACTTACTTCTTCCTCCCCACAAGGAACATTGTGCAGAAAAAAGGAAGGAATTTAATTAAGTCATCTTCATCCATATACAACAGTAACATTTATATGGAATTAAAGCACCACTACTACTTTGTTGCCAAGAGTTAGGACAAAAATAAATCATAACAGCAGGTAAAATTACTATTTTAGATAAAAATTGTTTATTTTCCTTCAAAAATTAAACAGCAGGCCGGGCGCAGTGGCTCACGCCTATAATCCTAGCACTTTGGGAGGCTGAAGCGGGTAGATCACCTGAGGTCAAGAGTTGGAGACCAACCTGGCCAACATGGTGAAACCTTGTCTCTACTAAAATTACAAAATTTAGCCGGGATTGGTGGCAGGAGCCTGTAATGCCAGCTACTCGGGATGCTGAGGCAGAAGAATTGCTTGAAGCCAGGAGGCGGAGGTTGCAGTGAGCAGAGATCATCGTGCCACCGCTCCACCCTGGACAACAGAGCAAAAACTCCGTCTCAAAAAATAAAAAAAAAAAAAATCAAACAGCAGGTACCATTTTAGACATAGTTATCTTAAGAGATATAGGTATATTTAACTTTAACTTTCAAGTGGTAGGTGAGAATAAAAGGAAATTTTTAAAATATTATAAATATTACCTTCTCTACGTATTAAAAAGTGAAAAAATCATATTTTGCATAATTTACATGAAAAACAGCACTACAGACCACTCATGGCTCTACCATCCCACCATTACTGAAAACGGCAACTTGCACTTAGTATTTATTATGTAACAGGCATTCTGTCTAGCGCTTCACATGCTGTATTTAATTCTCACAAACTCAGATGGTAGAGATTACCGTCTATAGGTGAGGAAACTAACGCATGGGTAGGTTAAGGATTTGCCCAAGGAATTCGGATCCAAATGAGGTCAATGATATACATGTATCTTTTCAAATGTATGACATTAAACCATATAGAACTATAAAATTTTTATATGAAATGCATGTAAGTACAGATTTTTGCTGTCGACAGAACTGCAGTTCTTACAATAAATTCTCTAAATTATGTTAACTTAGCTGACATTCAAAAATTTGAAAGCATATCTAATACCACAATATGATTATCTCTGAATTTTATTCCTCTGAGAGGCTTCTAAGGCAAGCATGCCAAGACACAGGCTAAACTTAATTTTGGACAAAGTCTGTTTCAAGTTTTAAATCTATTAGGTCTGCTGTAAGTCAAACCTTGCCACTATCTCTACTGGAAGAAAGGGAACACTTAAAACTGACTCCCCCTCACTTCAATTTTCTCTGTTTTTACTAATTTGTTTTCATTCAAAAGTCAAAGGTCACTAACGATGTTTTCAGTCATGAATTGACTAATGTGATTAATTTCTAGAATTTACAAACTTGTGTGCTTCAGTGTTAACACATGAGTATTATTTTGACGAACAATTTAAAACAATGCTCCTGGCCACCTGTTCATGTTTCCTCTACTACTTCTAGGTAATTCCTCTCAGATGATTCTAATTTTAAGGATGAAGTTCCTACATTTAAAAATATAAAACACAAAAATAAAACATATGCTACTTAGTAAAAACAAACATTAAAGAATGCTCATATAATTTTATATGAAAGACTCCATATTAAAAATCGTAGCAGTGGGTTTTTACCCTGACCATAGTAACTGGCAGATTTCTCAAAAGAATGAGAAGTGGTGTGAAAATTCAGAAAACTGGAAAAAAAAAAAAAGCTACATAAACAAACTAGCACAGCTGGCTCTTGAGCTAACGCGAAGAGGGGGGCGAACACATTTATGAAGGCTATAATCGGGCTGTGGATTCCCTAAAGGGCATGTGATGTAATACTGGAGAGTCGCCTAAAGGAAAGGGATAGGTTGACAAAGGGGGTGCGGATGCCAGAGAGAGGGATGAGCCTGCGGGTGGCAAGGAGGAGGTGGATCACTAGCTAGTGCAGGGGTGCGTCAAAAGATCATTTCGGGGAGTGGGAAAGTGGCCCGACAGGCGAGGGTACGAGAGAGAAGGGAGAGTGGCGCAGACAGGAGGCAGGGAGGCTCCCGGGGAAACGGTGTGACATCTGGCGTGCGGAGCCGGCAGGGGGCAGAGCAAGCAGG
>NW_012109164.1:1026937-1031578 GCF_000951045.1 Mandrillus leucophaeus
CCCACCCCCTGCCACTCAAGGTTTGCTACCGCTGGCGGCGCGCGCGCGCCCGCCACAGACGCTCAGCGGGCCAATCGGAGAGGAGGACAGTCTTCCTCACCCCGCCCCTCGCGGTCTTACACGCAGCGACGTTCCAGGTTCCCTCCCCCACCCCTTCCTTCAGCCAATCAGGAAACGACAAAAAGGGAGCGCGCGAGGTTTCCTTCCCCGCGCACCCGTTCTCACCGTTAAACGGCTGTCTCGCGACAATCCCAAAGTGACCTTTTCCCCCCCTCCAGAGTTCAATGCGCGCTAGGGGCAGTACGAAGGGGCAGGTCTCGCGAGGGAGGCGGGTGACAAGAAATCGCACCTCTTTCCCCGCCTCACGCGCACCCTAGACTGGCTGCGCGCGCACCTGCCTCCCTAAGGAGCCACTGATGCCGCAAGGGCTCTTTCTATTCTTCTTTAGGCCGCAGAGGTAGCCTGGGCGTTCTTTCTCCTCCACCCTACCCCACTTTCCTGTCTTTGGCCTTTCTGTCCCCAGCGCCGCCAGATCTTGCGCGGAGAAGGGGGTAGTATTTTGAGCTGTCGCTTCTCCTTTAAGAAAAAAAGCCCCGTCGGTTGCCGGATGAAAGTCTCTGAAAAAATGGCGGCGGCAAAACGGAGGCGGGGTTGTGGGTCAACGAGGGCCCGCCTCCTGGCGCATGTGCACCGTTAACTTAACCAAGGGCATTCTGGGAGATGAAGTCTTATTTCGCCTAGGCTTTAGAAAAAAATAGATGGGAAACCAGAGACAGAGAGGATGCTGGGAGGTTCTGACTGATCACGACGGGAAAGGTAGTTTACTTTCCGCAGCCTAGCGTTTACTTTTTTTTCGGGAGGCAGTGTTTCCGGGTTAGGTCGGGAAACGCATGCCGTACATCCGGGCTCAAATGTTGAGCCAATTGCTGGTCTGATGGGAGGGTTTTTCCTATTTTTTGTTACTTTTTATCTGGACGTTGGCGTACCTTTCTAGAGGTGTCTGCGTAATTGCCCCGACTTACCTTGGTTTGGTCAGATGACACCTCCTCTGGAACTGGCTAGCCAGCGTTTATGTCTACATTATTGATCTCGTCGTCCCCTATGTGAGTCAGTCACCTGTGAGCTCCTAGAGGTCAGGGAATGAATGTGGTTCCGTGGGGTCATCTGGCCCTCGGAACGCTAGTACAAGGCCCACTACTCAGTTGGCTCTTAATAAAATCTGTGAAACGAATTATAAAGTTGTTTTCTACTAGACCTTGTTGGGACACCAAGAAGCCTTCGTCGGTAGCTTAACTTGGCTGCGGTGCCCGACCTGGAGGAAGGCGAAAGGGTTGTTAGCGTGACCAGACTCTGGTGACCTACACTGAGAAGCTAAAGGGTCTCTTAAGCTCTGCGGCCGGAAGCCATGTGCTTCTGCGGTTTATACAATAGCAACTTTATCAGAAGTTACTTTTCTGCACACTAGCGTGTGACGTTAATTTGTCTTCCTGATTCATCAAAGGGAGTTTCCGTTGCAGTTGGTGATGCCGTAGGCCTCTCCCATTTCTTTTTTCCTTTCATCCATAACAATCAAGGAACGATTTGCAAGAACACCCTTTACCCCTGGAAAATAAAGCATCCAGGGCTAAAAGCCCCAGAAGAAAGAAGCTGGAAACAAGATCTGGGGATTCAATTTTAAATTTCACATTAATCATTCAGTTAAACTGTAGACAAGTGCTGAAGTACATTTTTCCTTCCAGTACTTTGACTCAGATACCACTTCATATTAGACAAATGTTTTATGTTCTCTACTGAGTATTTTACATTTTCATAGGGCTAATGTCATTTTCAGTTGTAACAATCGATTGGCATAGTGTCAATGGAAATTTTTTCAGATTGAGTTTGCAGTGAGCAGACTTTTGGAAGGAACAGTGCTGACATCCAATGGATGCTCAAAGTAATACAGAGGAGAAATCTTTCAAAAAAAAATGTACAGACAGTGGAATGAAGAATGAATTGTTCCTTTAAAAAAAAAAAAAAGCCACTATGGGCTGGATGTGGTAGTCCACCCCCGGAATCCCAGCGCTTTTGGATGCCAAAGTGGGAGGATCCCTTGAGCCCACAACTTCCAGACCAGCCTGGGCAACATAGGGAGACCACCCTCTACACAAAAAGTAAAAAACAGAAATAAATAAAAATAAAGTTTTTAAGCCAACTTAGTGGCGTGATGGCATGCACCTCTGGTCCTAGCTACTCCCGAAACTGAGAAGGGCAGATCGCCTGAGTCAAGGAGTTCCAGTTGGAGGTTACACTGAGCTATGCTAGTACCATTGCACACCAGCCTGGGTGACAGAGAGCTTGTCTCTTAAAAAATTAAAAAGACTACTGTGTTGTAGAGGAAAGATCGCAGACTTTGAAGTCTTCTATTATAGTAAGTAGCAAAGCTACCAATTAATTATAGCAAGTTGCTCTTCCATGAACCTATTTCACCATTGGTAAAAAGGGAGGGGGAAATCTACTTCACAGGGCCATAATTATAGTTCCTTACATATTGCCTTTTTATAGTAGGCCTTTTGTAAATGTTTCATTCAAGGTGAATAAATCACAGTGGTTAAAAAAAGTGAAGAGTTAACCTCAGTGTCACTTTCCAGAGAAATTGCTATAAGGCAGTGTATCTAGACAGGGATTATGCTTAACTGAGATGCACACAGTTTAACATCCGGTGTCAAACCTCGCTTCCTTCTTTGTGACCCCCCTATAGATGTTTGCTTTTTGGACCACTAAGTAAGCCAGGCCCTGAGAATCCAAGCATGAATCCACTTCTGCCCTACTTTTAAGGATTTATAATCCATGCAGGAAAGCAGATAAGCATAATTTCTGAATAAATAAAGACAACAAAATGAAATGGATGCTGGTCAACTCTGATGGAAATTTTAAGAAAGAGACTATGCCTCTGTGGTTCCCCAGCTTCACAGAAAGAAAAAAAAAAGAAAGGTAGATGCTCAGTTAGAGTGGGGTACCTACACTTGGAAAAAACGCAAGTGTAAGTCTGCCATTCCCGTGAATCCAAGATGAATCCTGGCACAGAGTAGGTCCTCAGTTTTTGCAAAATTAATTTTGAATCTTTATCACCCTGGCCAATGCACTACCATAACTCAAATCTCACTATCTACCTTTCTATGTCAATTCCATTTTTAAAACTGTATAACCTATAGAAAAAAAAAAAAAAAAAGCTCACCAAATCAAAAGAGAGGAAGTGCTAAGCAAATACAGGAACCAAAAAGGGTTATAGAGGCTGCCTTATGCTGTCTCATCCAGTTCCTTTGCGGTCCTCTTCTTCAGCACATGCCAAAGCTGTTCCTCACGGCCTGTGAGACAAGAGCATCTTGGATGTAGGACAATGGAAGAATTAGGTGAGTGAGGAGCTTCTTGGAGGAGAAACTCTGAGGGAGTGAAGACTTGGCTGCCATCTCCGTGTGTGGTTTGGTATTCTTCTGGTTAGACTGAGGGTAGTAATGGAAGATTTTATTTTCACTTCTCTCCTGTCCTCAGCCCTGCCAAGAGTGAAGCATGAGGAACTATGATTGTTTTGGGGAACTATGGGCTCACTGTTTGCAGTGGCAAAATAGATGGAGAGTTTGGTGCTAACCGCAAATACTTTTGGCAAATACTTTTGGACTGGATTGTGATTGAAATTGCTGTTTTATTATGGGCATTTTGCCCTTTGGAGTTCACTGGAGATCATAGGATGGCCACATAGCAAGACAATGCAGAGATGTGATTTGAGGAGGAAAAGAAAGAGCAAAAAAGGAGTTGGGGTGTTATGAGGAAGAAAAAATGGACTAAAAGTATAGGGATGAGGGATCTGTAGAGGTTGGAAAAAGGACAGAGTGGTTTCATTTGTTCCATGTTTTAGTCTTAAATCAAGAAGGCATAGCACTCTAACTCTAGTGATGTTGTTGCTAAGCTTTTTATTCAGAAGAATTCTGAAGGAAGAGATTATTATGGCCTGAAAATATGACACCTCCTTCCACTCCAAGGCAATTAAAACCAGCAGTGGAACTATTAGCCACATTATCCAGAAAGATCCTGGATTTCAAACCTTTGGAGTAATGTAAGGTTTGTCATTCTTGGGACTCATTCCATAGCCTTTGCCAACACTGTTGCATCTAACTAACATTGAGTCACTCAACTTTACCCAATTTCCAAGCTGTATTAATTCCACAGTGTCCTGGTTTGGGGTGTGGTTGGGGATGGGATATGTCAAAAGTGCAAAAAACAACAACAAAAAATATCTTGCACATTGTTACATTGTCTTAAAAAAATGGCGTGTGATTTCAAAGCTGGAGAAACAGGAAAAGTAAAGGGCAAATTACCAGGAGGCAAGAGATGTCAATGAAGTGAAAAAGGTAGTGTTTAATAACTATCAAACTGCTTTGGCGGTAAAGTCTATTTTGATACTGGGCCAGACTCTTTTTTGGACTTCCGGTAGAATCCAAATTCTTATCCTGCGTAAGTGCTGGAAGAATGTGAATTTCTGCTTGCGTTCCACTAGGGCTAGGGCCTTTTTTCTTTTTCGTTTTTTTCTTTCTTTTTTTTTTTTTTTTTTTTGAGATGGAGTCTCGCCCTGGCTTTCATGGCAAATAATTCAAAAGGAAACTA
>NW_012109164.1:1031628-1065136 GCF_000951045.1 Mandrillus leucophaeus
CTAGGGCTAGGGCCTTTTTTCTTTTTCGTTTTTTTTTTTCTTTTTTTTTTTTTTTTTTTGGCGGGGAGGACACCGAATGGCTTTCATGGCAAATAATTCAAAAGGAAACTAATACTTATTTAGTGAGTCAAGCAAAATCTAGACATTTTTACATATGTTAATGATTTTAGTGTCTGCAGCAACCCTCTGAAATAGGTATTATCCACTTCTTTTTCAGATGAGAAAACTAAGAAAAAGAAAATAACTTTTTCAGTGTCATTGTCGGGAACACCTGACACCAAAACTAATCAACAAGGTGCTCTCCTATTTTAGAAGTTTGTTGGTTCTGGTGTTCTGGCCAATGAAGTAACCCAGATTTAACAGAAATTTATGTTGTTTTGCATTTCCTGAGCAGGCTAGATGTTAGGTAAATCTTGTCCTGGAATACAGAAAGTACCAAGTAGCCTGGAAGCTAGCATTTGTGCAGATTATCCAGTTGGCTACATCTCCACAGGCTGTTGATGGCTACACTTCAACAGTTTCTTCAAATTGTCATCAGCCCAGTAACTACCCTTGAGACTTGGTGTGGATCTTTCTTCCTGCTGGCAGAGAAATTGCATCGAGGACAGGTTGGCTTAAGTGAGCAAATATTTCCTGTCTGCAGTAGTGCCTCAGAGGCTAGCAGCTTGTATCCACCCAGAAGGTTTTACCTAAACCCTCATTACATAGGCATTAGGCATGATAAAGAGGAACCAGGAGCAGATTTTGCCTCCGAATGAAATCCATGCAACCCATAGAGACTCCCAAGAGACCTCACTTTATTCCTTTCATGTTAATATTGATATTATTTCATCTCCACAGTAAAAGACTACAGAGAAGAATTATAGAGTCTTCAGTCTTGTACCCGCTTCCCCCGCCCCCACCCTCTAGGAATCCCATATTTGTCATACTGAAATTAGTCATCTTCAAATTACAAAATCTGGCAAAAGGCATAATAACCTCAGAGTGTTGGTGATATGCAGACTCATGAAACAGGAAGCGAAAAGCCTATAACTCATGACCCAGAAAGAAGAGTTTTGATAACTTTGGTTAGCTGGTGCTTCTGAGGGCAACTTCCTGCTCTTAGTGGTATGTTTTCCTCTCTCTTATAATCTTTATTTTAATTTTGAGCTCAGGAGGATCTTTAGCTTCTAGTTAGAGCAAAGCTTAGAAAATTGAAAAGAAAGAGCTTCTAGCTTAATTGAAAGATGCAGAACAAAAATTCAAAATTCTCAAATTTGGTGTGGGGTCTGGCTAATAAAAATCTGAGGCAAAAAGTTTTCTTTCTCTTTCTACCTTAGTTATCCTTTCTTCTGACTCTTTTTTTTTTGAGATGGAGTTTTGCTCTTGTTGCCCAGGCTGGAGTACAATGGCACGGTCTCGGCTCACCGCAACCTCCACTTCCCAGGTTCAAAATATTCGCCTGCCTCAGCCTTCCCGAGTAGCTGGGATTACAGGCATGTGCCACCTTGCCTGGCTAATTTTGTGTTTTTAGTAGAGACCAGATTTCTCCATGTTGGTCAGGCTGGTCTTGAACTCCTGACCTCAGGCGATCTGCCCGCCTTGGCCTCCCAAAGTGCTGGAATTGCAGGCGTGAGCCACTGCTCCCAGCCTATTTGTACTTCTTTTTAAAAACCTTCTATTATAAAGACATTTAAATATGCAAAGGTAGAGAAAATAGTTTAATGAATTCTGATATACCCATCAACCAGTTTAAACAGTTTTTCAGCAGTCTTATTTCATATATAGGCCCACCCATTCCTTTCACCGCTATAATTATGTTAAAACAATTTCAGATGTCATTTTATCTGTAAATATTTTAGCACTAACCTCTAAAATAAATAAATATGTTTATACATATAACTGTAATGCCATTGCCATAACCACAACAGCCTTAATAGTAATTCCTTAATATTGTGAAATACCATTATCACACCTAAAAACTTAACAGCGTTACTTAATATTATCACATATCATTATTACACTTAAACAGTACTTACTTGATATTGTTTAATGTCCAGTCAGTGTTCAATAGTCTTGATTGTTTCATTTTTAAGTAGATTTAACGATCCAAATAAAGTTCATACACTGAAATTAATTATAAGTCTCTCGACTTTTTAATGCTGTAGGTTCCCCCTCATCTCTTTTTTCCCGTTACAGTTATTCATTTGCCCTAAAGTTTAGTTCAGTTTGCTTATCTCTAAAATGGTACATAAAAGTCAACATTTTTGAGAAATGAATGATTATGAAAGCTCTGTAGATTTCATTTGTTTAAAAAAAAAAAGATTAGATCTCTTCTAATGCCATTAAGAAATATTCATTCCTCCAAAATCTAAAATAAATGAAAAATCTGGGTTTTTTTAAATGACCTGTGAAGTTTATTTTCCTTATGTGAGAACTTCAGATGTAGACAGGTCCTTAGATATAATATAATTCTGTGTTTAAAGTTCGAAAACTATAACGTGTGGTAAGAAATCCGCTAGAGATCCACTAATGGGTATTGAGCCATAATTTGAAAAATACTGTTCTAATCCAATTGCCTTGTTATGTAGATGAGGAAACTGCATCAGAGAAGGACATGACATGCTCAAGATAACCCAGGAATACGTCTAAGACAGGAGACTGGAACTTCTAACTTTCAGTTAGTGCAGGGGCTGGGGATCAGATAGCCCAGATTCAATCCTGGTTCTGCACTCATGAGCTTAAGCAAATTATTTTTGTCTCTTTCTTGTGATCTACCAAATAAAGACAATAATATCATCTGCCTCAAAGTGTTAGGATGATTAAATGAAATGTGTACACCCCTGAGCACAGTGCCTGGCATGTGTTACTTTTTATTATTATTTATTTCATTATAACAGATAGGTACTAGTAAAAAAAAACAAAAAACAAAAAACTACAAGAGTAACAAATCTCAACTATTTAAATTGCAACATCTTACTTGATTTTGTAATATCTCAATTTTCTCCCCATTTTTTCTCTCCACACCCTAAAAGACAGAATACTTATACCTTGCTTTGAGAATTTTGTTATGTGCTCAGGATAATTGTTAAGATTTAAGAAAAAATATCATTAGGATTAAGAATAAGTGTTATTTCCCTTGTATATTTTGAAAAATGATGATATAATTGCTTGTATTTTTCTGATGGAAAAAAGCATTTAGGATTTTTTTCTTTCTTTCTTTTTTCTTTTTTTGTCTGTTTTTTTTTCTTCTTCTTCTTTTTTGGAGACAGTGTATCACTCCTTTGGCCCAGGCTGCTGAAGTGTGGTGGTGTGATCTTGACTCAACGCAGGCTCACCTAGGCTCAGGTGATCCTCCCACCTCAGCCTCCCGAGTAGCTGGGACCACAGGTGCACACCACCATGCTGGGCTGACTTTTTCGTATTTTAATACAGACTGGATTTTGCTATGTTCTGGAACTCCTGGGCTCAAGGGATTCTCCACCTCAGCCTTCCAAAGTGCTGAGATTACGGGCATGAGCCACTATACCCAGCCCAGTTTTATTTTTTCTAATTAGGGATATTTGTGGGCAGTCTACCCTAAATGAATGATGAAAATTAATACCTGTAGTATAAAAAATCAAATTATAGCATGAGACTATGAAATTGAATGCAACCGTAGAAAATAAGAAAAAAAACACAATTTATGGAGGCATTAAACATTTCTTGATAGAATTCACCACATTCTTGAAGTGAAATAAGGAATAAGGGAAAGTATTTGAAAATAGCCATAACTGAAGAAAAGAAGGAGATGAATGTGGGCACAGTGAAGATACTTAAGGAGAAAATGATTTTAGAGAGTTAAATATTCTCTGTCATGATTCTCTTACTTCTTATGGTGTAGATGCCTTATTGGAGGAACTGGAACGCTCCACCCTTCAGGACAGTGATGAATATTCCAACCCAGCTCCTCTTCCCCTGGATCAGCATTCCAGAAAGGAGAGTAACCTTGACGAGACTTCAGAGATCCTTTCTGTTCAGGATAACACAAGTCCCTTGCCGGTAACTTTTCATTTATTATAGTCCTTAAACATGGATGTTTGAATGCATTTCTGAAAATTAATTGTATCCCACATAAAATGATATGAAAGAAGAATAATATATCCAAGAAAGAGAAAAAATAATGCCTTAATGTTCATCTAAAGATGTTTTTGGAAAGAGGAGGAGAATTGAGAAAATCATCACAGAGGAATGAGTTTGAGCTTTTGAGAACTAATTTTTTTTTTTTTTTTTTTTTTTTTGAGACAGTCACACTCCATCTCGAAAGCTGGAGTGCAGTGGCATGATCTTGGCTCACTGCAACCTTCACCTCCCAGGTTCAAGTGATTCTCCTGCTTCAGCCTCCCAAGTAGCTAGGATTACAGGCATGCACCACCATGCCTGGCTAATTTTTGTATTTTTAGTAGAGATGGGTTTCGTCGTGTTGGCCAGGCTGGTCTCGAACTCCTGACCTGAAGTGATCTGCCTGCCTCGGCCTCCCAAAGTGCTGGGATTACAGGCATGAGCCATCGTGCCCGGCCAAGAACTAAATTTTTTCTAATGAGCACATGGTCACAGGCAGAGTATTGTCTGATTCACTGGGGATATTCTGTTACTGTGGGGGCATCAGAGATGCATGTTGCTATTTGACTGGAATGGTACTCAAGCCAGAGATCACCTGAGGAAGGCCAGGTGGCAGCTTAGACAAGTCTTCTCAGGGTGACTTTTTAGGGTCACCACTTCCCAGGTCTTATTTTCTGCTGAATAGATTAGGAAATTCAATTATTAGTTTACACGGAGATGATGAAGCTCTAGGGAACCAACTGAAGCTAACCAAACTGACAAGTGATTATATATATATTTTAAAAACCTAGGGCAGGTGCAGTGGCTCAGGCCTGTAATTTCAGCAGCTTGAGAATTTTGTTATGTGCTCAGGATAATTGTTAAGATTTAAGAAAAAATATCATTAGGATTAAGAATAAGTGTTATTTCCCTTGTATGTTTTGAAAAATGATGATGAGGCGGGAGGATCACTTGAGGCCAGGAATTTGAGACCAGCCTGGGCCACATGGTGAGACCCCCATCTCTACGAAAAATTAAAAAATGAGCAGGGTGTGGTGACATGTGCCTGTGGTCCCCGCCACTCAGGTGGCTGAAACAGGAGGATCGCTTAAGCCCAGGTGGTCGAGGCTGCAGTGAGCTATGATTGCACCACTCCGTCCCAGCCTGGGTGACAGAATGAGAGCTTGTCTCAAAAATCAAACAAAAAACAAAAACACAGAACTTAGAAATCAAATTTATTAATTTATGGTTACAGTTAAAGCAATCAAGCAAAGCAGCTGTATTTACTCATATATGCATTCTCTTCCTATGGATAAGTCTATATGGACGTACGTTATAATTAAAAAGGTTGCTTGATGAGAATGGAATTAGTGTAAGATGAATTAAGTAGATGCTCTTCATAGCTGGTAATTTTGTACTATGATGTTTTGATTCGTCATTGTTCCCTAAATGAAATAACCAGAAGCACAGACCTGAAATTTGAGCTCAGGGGTAGTTTACCCCCTAACTGTTCTTTTCTCCAAACACATACACAGTTTTAAGGATATGAATTTGTCTCTCTACTAGGGAACCATTGTCTTTGTCCTCAATGTTAGATTATAGCTGTAGGCTCTTAAGTGGTCTCCTGCCCTTTCCCCCACTACAGTCTGTTCTCAAGCAGCCAGGGTCACCTTTAAAAACTAAAGTCAGACCCAGTCATTCTTCTACTCAAAACCCCACAATGACTCCCTATCTCATTTGGAGTAAAAGCCATAGTCTTACGTCGATCTTTCTGGGGTGACCATATATCCTGGTTTACCTGAGACAGTCCTGGGTTTATGCTTGTTTTTGTCACATCCTATTAACTTTACTTTTTACCCCAGATTTGCAATTTTATTTAAAGTTTTCTTATCAGTATTTGCATTAAGTAAGCCAGTATGGCTTAACAGACCTCCTTCCAGCTTCTTCCATGGTCTCCTCTAGCAGTGTATAGAACACATATTCAGTGAACAGTGCTCTTTTTTTTTTTTTTCCCCGACATGGAGTCTCTTTCTGTCGCCCAGGCTGGAGTGCAGTGACGCAATCTTGGTTCACTGCCATCGCTGCCTCCCAGGTTCAAGTGATTCTCCTGCCTCAGCCTCCTGAGTATCTGGGACTACAGGCATGCACCACCATGCCCAGCTAATTTTTGTATTTTTATTAGAGACAGTGTTTCACCATGTTGACTAGGCTGGTCTTAAACTCCTGACCCCAGGTGATTTGCCTGCCTCAGCTTCCCAAAGTGCTGAGATTACAAGCATGAGCCATTGTGCCCAGCCAAATTCTGACTTAATTTTGGTTGAATGCAAAAGATGGCTAGTGATAACTTGCCTTTTTTCTTGATTCCGTTCAGATGAAACCTAGCTAGCAGCAACCGTTCAAGAATTATATGCAGGTGCTGGCTGTTAAAGCTAAGAGCTCAAGCACAAGTAGTCAGAGATAGCTAACTCTTCTGATCTTCGGTGGTAGCAGAAACATTTCTGAGGCTTTTCC
The DNA here is from genome assembly GCF_000951045.1 of Mandrillus leucophaeus. Taxonomy (NCBI): domain Eukaryota; kingdom Metazoa; phylum Chordata; class Mammalia; order Primates; family Cercopithecidae; genus Mandrillus; species Mandrillus leucophaeus. Next base: position 1,038,199 of record NW_012109164.1, read on the forward strand.
CCCTGCTGGCCAGTTGGCAAACCACCACTCGTGCCCTCCCATGGTTGTGTGGTGGGTGGCCTGTGAGATGCATGGAACCTCCTCAGAGTCAGTAGAAAATGGGAGAAATTGTGGCTTAATGTCATACAAATTTTAGGAAATAGAGGCTAAGTAATTTTGCCATAGAGTATAGTGTAACCTAATTGTTTTATTAAAGCAGTTTTGTTATTATTTGTATATGTGAAGCTCTATTTGTTTTATTATATGGTAATGCCTTTTTAATTTTACAATTTTACAATAAACCCTTTCAGCAGTTAGCTCAAAACAAAACCAAAACAAAATGCACATGTTTAATTGTCTCAAGAAAGCTGATAACAAATATGCAACATGTGGAAAATATTTGTCAATATTTACCATGCACCATACAAGCTCACTATCCCTTTGAAAACCAGAAGGTACAAATATGGTGAAGAAGCTTTGGCATCTATTTCCAAAGTTAATAATTTAAGAAGAACATGCCTTAAAATGACTTCAACATGGCAGCTGCTGGAGGCCTATGTATATATCATTGTGAAACACACTTTCGCATTAGTATCAAATAATTCACAAATTAATTTTGCTCATTTTCAGTTCCACATTTGCTTGTCTTTGTAAGTAAGCTGGTAATAATTAATGAGTGATTTTCCATTGCAAACCTTCAAATAATGTTTTTTATAATAGTGTCGTTAAAGGTCTCAGTTCAAAAATGTATTAATTCCGAAATGTTTCAATTTTGTTTTTTATCCAATTCAAATAATCAAAATAAAATATGTGAGAATTTATTTCCTAGTCAAAAAGTGAAACATCTGACATTGTTAATGCCACTGTAAATTTAGTTGTAAAGCTCAACATTGAAGATAAACTGTTGTTTTGTTGTAAGAATAGGAATACAAATGTTAATAGAGCACGCATTGCGATAAAATATTCTTACCAAGTTAACAAGCTATGGAGCAGAAATGTACTTGGAATTGGTTGTAATGTGCACAAAATTTGTGACTGCATTCAAACAAGCTGCGGTATTCTGTCAGTCAAAATAGAAACTAAAATTGTCAAAATTTATAAATATAAATAAATACACACACACACACACACACACAGATTATATAACTGATCTACAAAACTTTTCTGACAGAAGCTGATATCAAATACTACCATGCAAGGAAACATTTCAGAATTACTATATGTATATTCCTGTCTGTGTTGCATGTCGTCAATTGGATTTCGGGAATGCCTGAGCCTTTGAAAAACCACTTTGTAAAGCAACCCAAATTTAGATTGCATTATGTTCAAGACCAGTTGAAAATTTTTGATCGATTACTCAATGAATGTAGCATGAAAATTCAGCCTTTGAAGCTTTTAGCAAGTTATAATTATGTAAAATAAGGCTTGCAAAGGAAGAAGCTCAAATTTCTCCCTACAAAAGCCAAGAAGGAATTGAACAAATCAAAAGATGAAAGCAGATATGGTTTAATTATCTAATTTGACAATTGTGCTTCAGAAAAATCTTTGATGTATTTTGAGTTCTAATTTTATCTGCATAAATTTTTATTCTCCACCAAAATGGAGAAAAATTGTGAAAGTCTATGATTTTGCAATATCTAGATTTGGCAAAATGTTAAAACAATCACAGATATAGACAACTTGAAAGTTTTATCTTGTAAGAAAATTATTGAAAAAAAGTGCTTTGAATGAAGGTAGAAAGACAGCACCTATGATAACATTGGCCTGAAATATTTACATATTTAATATAAAAAATGAAAAGATTCTTCATTTAGCAGAACTTACAGGTTCATCAGTATCTAGAGAAGAAATGTGTTCTCTGTTAAAAACATTACAGTCTACAGTGAAGCATCAATTAAAGTTGTCCACAATTTCAAATATATTAACCATAAAATGAAATTTTAAAAAAAGATTGCAGTTTTGTAAAAATAATAACTGTGTTTTTTTTAAAAAATGGAAAAAAACGCATGTTCCTAAAAAATGTCCACATCACAATGCTAGGGACAATAATATCTAAATAACCAATTAAGGTATGTGAATACATATCAAGAATAATTATCTGTACCATTTAAAAATATTCAGATAATCAATTTTTTTTTTTTTTGAGACAGAGTGTCACTCTGTTGCCCAGGTTGGGGTGCTGTGGCACAATCTCAGCTCACTGCAACCTCTGCCTCCTGGGTTCAAGCAATTCTCCTGTCTCAGCCTCCCGAGTAGCTGGGACTACAGGCACCCATCACCATACCCAGCAAATTTTTTTGTATTTTTAGTAGAGACAGGGTTTCACTATGTCTGGTCACTTAAGATGAGACAGGTCACTATCTCTGGTCTCAAACTCTCCTGACCTCTAATGATGTGCCTGCCTCGGCCTCCCAAAGTACTGGGATGGTAGGCGTTAGCCACCATGCCTGGCCAATATTTTTTTAAAGTTGCTTGAATGTTCACAAGTTTGTATCACTTTAAGATATTTCAGGAAATTTTTATTTTGAAAATAAATTTTGGATAGAATTATCTTATAGCTCCACTAATATAATAAGACCAAATTCAGGTCAATAAACATATATTTTTTTTTTGAGATGGAGTCTCACCCTGTCACCCAGGCTGGATGGAGTTCAGTGGTGCGATCTTGGCTCACTGCAACCTCTGCCTCCCGGGTTCAAGTGATTCCCCAAGCCTCAGCCTCCTGAGTAGCTGAGATTACAGGTGCGCACCACCACTCCCAGCTAAATTTTTGTATTTTTAGTAGAGATGGGGTTTCACCGTGTTAGCCGGGATGATCTGGATCTCCCGACCTCGTGATCCGCCTGCCTCAGGTGCCCAAAGTACTGGGATTACGGGCGTGAGCCACCGTGCCCGGCCAATAAACACATATTTTAAAAATGATATAATATGACTACTTTTGGAACCCCTTTTCTTTCTAAAAAATATCCCAGTCTGAGCATTTGGTGACGTGGCCACCTCATCTGCATGATTTGGCCCCTTCACTTGCTGCCCCTGTGTCCCTGGTTCACTCTGCTCAGGCCACACTGTCCTTCTCGTGTGTGGTTCCACAGAAGCTCCAGGTGCTTTTCCTGATGGCCTTTCCACCTGGATCATGTGACCCCAGATATTTGCTTTCTTTCCTCGCCTCCTATATAAGTCCTTGCTCAAGCGTCCTCTTCTCAGTGAGTCCTTCCCTGGTCAGTATATTTATAATTGCTGTCTCCCCCCACTTCCCATCTTCTATCCAAAAGATTAATTTTGCATATTAATTTCTTTATTATCTGTTTTGCACCACCGGAATGTAAACTGCAGGGCTTACAGTTTTGATTTGATTGTTTTGCTTTTTGACTGCTACATCCTCAGTCCTGGCACATGACAGGCCCTCAATACATATTTGTTCAATAAATAAATGAATTGCCGGCCAACCACCTTTTAGATTCACATGTTATTTCTTTTCATATGTCAAGTTTAATAACATTATAGTGTCCCCCTAGGCACCATCCTGTTTAGTTAAAGGAGCTTAGCTCTGACCCATTTTATTTGTTTTATGGTTCTAATCTAAGGAGGATCAACTACTCTATTTCGGTGGTTTTTAGGCAAGAAGGGGCTGCCAGTGTTTGTTCATATGCCAACTACTCTGTTTAGAATTTGGCTTTTCTTTGTGGGATGGCTGGTAATTCCCCTGGCTTGTGAAAGAAGAGCTCATAGATATGCCACTTGTCAGTCCCCTTTAAAAGCTACGAACATCTATTAACTATGGGTATTATTAAGCCTCAACATTCTGATAACAAAAATGTATTCTTTGCTCTTCTCTTGTCACTTACATATTTTAGGCGCAGCTCGTGTATACCACCAATATCCAGGAGCTCAATGTCTACAGGTATTTTTTTTTCTATTAAATGCTTTCAAAAATTAAAGTTAGTAGATAATTGTTATCAATCTTTGTTTGGGTGATAATTTGTTTTGCAAGTGTTTATTATTAGAACTCCCATATCATCCTCCTCTTTCCGTAGTCTTTGAACATTGGTAGAATTCTGCAAAGCTGACTTGACAACTTCTCAAGGTGCCTGGCTTCTGGAGGGGTTGTCTAGGCTAGTGGGCCCTGCTATGTCCGTTACCACCTAAAAAAGTGTAAATACTCCCAGAGTTACCACAGATGTTTTGTCCACACTATTCCAGATGTTATGCTTCAGTTTCCTGAAAGATAAAACACACCTGAAGAAACGTCAGCAAGATTCTAGCAATGTCAAACCTAGGATGAGGGTTAAACTAAGACAGTGGGTCTCCATGGCCAACTGATGAGTATTTACTTTTTCTTTCCATATTTGCTCAAAATTTATATAATGGGTAGAGGGATTTCCTTTTATGAGAAGTTCCATATTGAAACAGATACACTTACTAAATCATTTCTCCTGGCTAAAGCAGAATTGGCAGTCTGAAAAAATAAAAAGGTTAATTTACTTATTCTCTCCTTAGTTATAGCTTGCAATTTTTAACATCAGACAACTTTCTGGAAAACAAATTAAAGGGCACAAAATATAGATAGTAAAGATTCATGCTTGGGAAAGAGTGCTAGACCACACCTTATTTGGTTTCAGGATTGCAGTCAGTAGTGCACACATGCAAGACAAAAATAAGGCAAGAACTGTGCTACAAGAAGTTTTCTTAAAACTTCCCTCTTAAAGATGGTTTTTACTTTGGTGAAGGTGAGTTCAATTTATTGATACATATTGCCAGTTTGTTCTAGTTCCAAGGATGTTGCCAGGTGAGAATTCCTCCTAGTCTTTCCCCAGTCCCTGAAACCCCAATGAAAAATAAAAACAAAGCAAAACAATAACAAAAAGTGGCTGGCACACAATAGGTTCTCAGTAAATATTTGGTTTCTTAAATCTAGGAAACCGAGACTCCAATAGAAATGCGAGTGAATGCATGAACATATAACGTGAAAACTAGCCCAACCAACAGCCTGTATATCTGGCACTGTGATTAATTGATGCTCTGCCAATACTAACTTATTGACACTCTCTTCCTCATAGTATGGGCCTTTCTGGCCTATTTCCCATGATTTCCTCCTTCTCTTGCTCTATATTCCAGGGGAGCTGACCCCTTGGGTTTTCCAGGCTCCAGGATCCGTTGGTCCTCATTGTCTTCAACCAATGGGAGGCACTGTGGAAAGACTGCAGGGTAAAAAGCAATGAAATCCAGGGCATTTCCCCGCCAAGTCGCTCTATTTCCATAGGATCTCTGTCAGCAGCTTTATCTTCTTTATGACTTCAGCTGGAGCACAACAGGTCTGCTGTGGTTTCAGCTTCTGCCTGTTGACTTGGGCCCCTAGTTCTGGTAACTTTTCCTCTTTTCTTTGTCCCTTTGGCTTAGGGGTAGTAGTGACTTCTGGGTTACTCAGTGTCTTCTGTTTTGCTTCTTAGCTCTCCCCTCACCTGTGTAATCAAGTTTCTGGACTAAATTCTTTCTGTGTACTCATGTAGTTTGTGTTTTCCTGACTGGCCTTTGAGGTACTCCCCATTACTGAATGATATTTGCTGTGTAGGCAGGCCTCTGTGGGAGAGTGGCATAAAATCTAGGTGACCTAGTAAATATGTAATAGATAGATGCACATCCCTGAGACTGGTGTCACTCTGAGCTGGCAAGAATAGCATATAAATGGGATATTAGACACACAAACTATATTCCTGCATTCTGTTTCTTCTATTTACTCTGGCTTGCTTAAATGAACTAAACATTGCTTTTAACATACCTTGAAAGTATTTTCAATACTAGATCTGAATATAACAATGGAATAACATTTCTACTATAGTTACATATCAATAGCAACATGAGCAATAATTTAGAAATGTATCTTTTCCATAAACAAAAATAATTCTGCTAATAATCGAGAGGAACAAGTCATAAAAATATAACAGAGAAATAAGTAGGGGGAAAAAACTCAGCACAATGAAGCCCCTTGCTTCAGTCTGGATTCTTTGAGATGCATCTTTTGTGATTTGTGTTACTGAAATCTCTGAGCAATGAAGTAAGTTGCTGCTGATGACATAGCCAAGCATCTTTACTATCTTCAAAAGGTCAGGGAACGAATCAAAGGCTCTTCTCTTTTCAGGAATATTTCCTGCAGCAGGCACTTTAATTTGTAATCATTAACTCTTCAAGGTCTCTCATTTCTTATGTAGAATTTTATACTGTTTACTCAATAACTGTTGGAGTATTGTAACAATGATCTGTTTCCCTTTCTACACTGCACTAGGACTCTAGTGAAAAACCAGTGGGAATTCTTTGAATAAGCACAAATTTGCCCCAACTGTGAGATGGGACGGTTTTTAGGAATATACAAGCCCTGCTAAGAAACTGCATTTATTCTACATTTGGGCACAGGGCAGCAGAATGTGTTCACAGTCCTGCTGCCTTTTGTATTCCCAAGCCATTTGCCTGTGGCAGCACCTACCAAGGGATTATGACTGACCGAGCTGTGAGAAAAAGCTCCACTGTATCTTCTTGGAAACATCTAAGATGGATTGAATCAATTACTTGCATACTTGACCATTTTTGCTCTCAGATTAAAATAAAAAATCTTGCATCTAGTAGAGGGCAATGTTGTACCTAAAAGATAAATCTTTTATCTTAAGAGATATCCATTTTCCTCTTATATTTTCCTTGTTGTTAAATAATCAAAAATAAGTGAACATGAGACATGTCGTATCCAAAAGATAGTCTTTTCTTCTTAAGAGAGAAAAGTATCCACTTTTCTTCTACTTTTTTCCTGGCTGGTAAATACATAAAGATAAGTAGTAAGTGTGTGTTTTCATTTTTGAAAATATATTTAGTGAAAGACAGAATATTTACTTTTATTTATGGCTTTGCATCTTTGTGCAGATGAGAGAGAAAAGGCTTGAGTGGTCGTGAGACAGAGGGTTTTGGTTTGGTGGGTTGTTAGCTAAGCTTTGTTGATTAATGTTGATTAAAAACATGATTCCACAGTCAGTTACCTTTTTATACCTTTTGACCCAGTTATTTCACTTCTTAAAATTTACTCTATATAAATGATCAAACATGGGTGCAAATATTTGTTTAGCAGTATTGACTATAATAACAACAGAAAACAATCTAGGTGTCCAACAATAAATCATTGGTTTAATAAATTGTATAATACATTATATATTTGAAAACCATATAGCCTTTTAACATTATTTTGGCAGGTAATTCAGGACAGACAGCACAAACTTTGCAGTTTGCAGGCCCAAGCTCTTTGTTACTTGCCAACTGTATTATGTACAAAAAAGTTTTTAACTTCTCTAAGCCCCAATTTTTTCATTTGGAGGTGACAATACCTAGCTCTTAAGGTTGTCATTATAAAAGATTTAAAGAGAACCTGTGAAAAGCTCTGCATGGAGTGTCAGGCATAGTGTAGATAGACATTCAATAAATGCTATCTATTATGGTTGCAGAAGATAGAAAAATGTTTGCATAAGAGTAGGAAAAATGTATAATTTGAGTTTTCTAAAATTACACACAATCAGAGTTAAGTGTAAGGGTATCAGCCGAAACGTCCAGAGTAATTGCCTCCTGAAAAGGGGATTACATGTGTTTAAAATTTTTTCTTTATATTTCTCTGTAGTTTTCAAATGTTCTACACTTAACATGTATTAATTTCATATTTTAAAACAATTTTAAATAGAAACCTCTACACCATGACTGTATTTATGTACTTTACTGAAGGTTGTTTGTAGAACCATTGTGTGTGTGTGTGTGTGTGTGTGTAATAACAGATATACAGGTGAATTGCACTACTGATGTCTCATCTGACACCTCCACTACTTCATCTGTTGGCCATGTGTGTTAGCTATTTTCCTAGTATAGATGATCTGTGTTTTGTTTTACTTTAAAAATACAACTTAAGATACAAAAGTATTTCATAAACTCATGTGCGTAAACAGTCGCAGATTTTGGAAATGTATACATAGGGTGAAAAATGAGACCACCCCACTTAGAGTCTTTCCTCTCACCAACTCGTTACCAGCTCCACGGGTAACTGCTGTCAGGTTCTTCTCCTTACAGACTTATGTGTGTGCATATTCACTTATGTACATGGGCTTATAAATTTACATAAATGAAAGTATATTTTTTCTTTCTTTTTTTCTTTAATTTGAGACAGGGTCTCTCTCTATTGCCCAGGATGGAGTGCAGTGGTGTTATTTTGGCTCACTGCAGCCTTGACCTCCTGGGCTCCAGTTATCTTCTCATCTCAGCCTCCCAAGTAGCTGGGACCATAGGCACGTGCCACCACACCCAGCTAATTTTGAAATTTTTCATAGAGATGGAGTCTTCCTGTGTTTCCCCGGCTGGTCTTGAACTCCTGGGCTCAAGCAGTCCTCCTACCTCAGCCTCCTGAAGTGCTGGGATTACAGACGTGAGTGACTGCACCAGACTGGAAGTGTAATTTTCATATTGATCTGGGCTTTTGTTTTTTTACATTAACAATGTATGTTGAAAGTCTTTCTTAGTTCACATAAATCTATGGCTGCTTAGCAGTTGCATGTTATTCTACAGCATGGATGAGCCATAGTTTATTTTCCTTTAGCTCTGTTGGTTTATTTCCAATTTGCTCATAGAAACTATACCCTAATAAATGTCCTTGCATATATATTTATATATATGTCCAATTTTTCTGTAGGATAAATTCTTAGTAGCAAAATCGCTGAATCAAGTGGTATATGCATCTGAAATGTTGATAGACACTGCCTTGCAAAAGTGTTTATAAATTTACTTAACCACCTATGGTATATATAAATGTGTATGTGTATATATATATAAAATTCATATTTTGCCAACACTGCATATTATCCCTCTTTTAAAATTTCAACTGATAGGTAAATATTGGCATCTCATTGCTTTAAATTGCAAATTTAAAGATTAATGAGGTTGAGGTATTTTTATATAGTAATAAACATTTGAGTTTCTTTTTCTGAAACCTGCTTTTTAAAAGAATCCTTAGCTCAGGTTTCTATTTTTCGAAATTATTTATAGATTTCTTTAAAATCTTGAATGTTATGTTTTAAATATTTGTTTATATTTAAGTTTTGTGAACTTAGCTGTATCAGTTTGTTTTTTCATTTTTGACATCACTTCAGAATTTTGTGTCCATCTTAGGAAAGCCTTCATTACCCCAAATTGTAAAATATATTCTTCATTTTTTTATTATCATTACATTTAAAAATATTTGTATCTATCTTTAATTTGTCTCAAATGTATTCATGTATATGGTGTGTTGGGGATCTATATTTATTTTGTCCCAAATAGGTTGTTATTCATTGAGTGGAGTAGTCTGTTTTGGATGATTTGAAATGCCACATTGATCATATAGGAAGTTCTTTTAGGTGCAGGGGCCTGTTTCTGGGTTTTCTAATCTACTCCTTTGACCTATTTGTTTTTTATCTTTATCTTTTTCTTTTTCTTCTTCCTTTCCTTTCTTTTCTTTTCTTTCTTCTTTTTTTTTTTTTTGGTTTTTTTTTTTGACAGGGTCTCATTCTGCTTCTGTTGTCCAGGCTGGCATGCAGTAGTGTGATCACAACTCACTGCAGCCTTGGCCTCCTGGGCCAAAGTGATCCTCCTGCCCCAGCGTCCTGAGTAGCTGAGACGACAGGTGTGTGCCACTATATCTGACTGATTTTTAAATTTTGGTAGAGACAGGGTCTCCCTATATTGCCCAGGCTGGTCTTAAACTCCTGGGCTCAAGCAGTCCTCCTGCCTCAGCTTCCCAGAGGGATCACAGGTATGAACGATCACACCCAGCACTATCTATTTTTTTTTTTTTTTACCAACATCATACAAATTTAATTATTGTTACTCTATAAGACACCACATCTATCAAGACAAATATTCCCTCCTGTTTTTTTTTTTTCTTTAAAACTTTTAATTTTTATAGAGACCAGGTGTCTCTCATGTTTCCTAGGTTGTTCTCAAACTCCAGGTCCCAAGTGATTCTCTTACCTGGACCTCCCAAAGTGCTGGGACCACAGGTGTGAGACACCACACACCCCTCCTATTTTTTTTTTTTTCAAAATTGTCTTGAGTGTTCTATCCCATAAATGTTAACATCACCTTACTAATTAGCTTGAATAATTATGTCAGAATTTTTATGTGAATTACATTGAATTTACAATTTAATTAGGGGAAACTGACGTAATATTTATCTTCATTTATGTAGGCCTTCTTTTCTAAAAATACATTTTATTGTGCATATTTAAGGTGTACAATATTATGGGATATGAATAGTTAGTAAAATGGTTAATATAGTGAGGCAAATTAACATAGTTATTATCTCACACAGTTACACATTTTTGTTTGTTTGTTTTTGTGGCAAGAACAGCCAAAATCTACTCATTCAGCAGGAATCCTAAATACAACAATTTCATTACCGATAGTTCTTATGTTGTACATTAGATCTCTAGGCTTGTTCATCTTACATATCTGCTACTTCATATTCTCCAGCCTGCATGTCCCCATTTTCACTCCCTTTCCTACCCCTCATCACCGATATATCTGCATATTTGACCTTTTTAAATAACAAAAACAATTCCACCTATAAGTGAGATCATGCAATATTTTTCTTTCTTATTTAACTTAGTATAATGTCCTTCCAATTCATCAGTACTATGACAAATAGCAGGATCTCCTTTTTTTTAAGGCTGAATAATATTCTGCTGTGTTTGTGTGCATATTTCACAATGTCTTTATGCCATTGGTGTCCATTCACTGATGGACGCTTAAGTTGTTTCCACCTCTTGGCTATTGTGAATAATGCTGCAGTGAACATAAGAGTGCAGATATCTTTACGAAGTGGTAATTTCATTTATTTTGTGTATGCCCAGAAGAAGGATTCCTGTGTCATGTGGTATTTCTATTTTTAATTTCTTTAGAAACCTCCATATTATTTTCTGTAATGGCTGTATCAATCTACATTCCCACCAACAGTGTATAAGTGTTCTTTTTTCGCCATACCCTGGCCAACATTTGCCATCTTTTGACTTTTTGAGAATAGCTATCTGTTTGTGAGTGGTATCTCATAATAGTTTGATTTGCATTTCCCTGATGATTAATGGTGTTGAATACCTTTTCATATACCTTTTGGCCATTTTTATTTCTTCTTTGGAGAAACATCTATTCAGGTCCTTTGCTCATTGGTTAATTAGATATGTGGATCTTCCTTTATGTCTGCCAATGGTTTTTCTTCATAGAATTCTTACACATTTTTTGTTAAATATATTATTGATATTTTATAACTTTTGTTAGAATTGTGAACAGGTTCTTTTTTTCTCATTGGATTTTCAAACTGCTGATTGATGATCAGTAGGAAAGAGACTGCTTCATTTTATTCTTGTATCTAATCACCACCCTGATCTTTTTTATTCATTCCAATGGTTGTTCAGTCGTTTGTCTTACATTTTCCTGGGAAGTTATTATACCATCTATTTTAAAAGAAAGAATGAGGATGTGCTGCCTTTTTTCAACTATATAATCCTCTTATTTTACTTTTAAATGTGTTTGATAATGTATTCTAGAATAATGTTGAAGATTGCCAATGATAATAGGATCTATGTCCAACTTACCTCTTAATTAGAAATCTGCTTAATATTTGACTATCAATTATGAGGCTTGCTGTAGATTTCTTATGGAAACATTTTATCAGTTTATAGACTTTTTCTTATTTTTCTTGATATTCAACAACAGGAAGTGTTGTTAAATTTGTCTTCCACTGCTTTTTCAGCACATATCATTGTGTTTATAAAGCTTTTCTCCTATTTGTTAATGAATTATGTTAATCTTTTTCCTAATTTTGAACTATTTTTGGATGACCAGTATAAACACCACCTAGCCATGACTTTTTAAAATTTTTTATGTCTTTTTAAAAAAACACATTTCAACTAATTTTATTTAACTTTCTCTCTCTCACGCATGCACATCATTTTTTTTATTTTAAAAAGTTTCTGGGCTATATATAGAATGAAATAATGTTCTATATTTTTCTATGTATTTGGAAATTTTATACAATGATACCCCCAAAACTGTCAGTTTTTGTTTTATTTCTTGTTTTCTATTTCATTAATTTATGTGTTTATTCCTTCTGTTCGATTATTTTAGATTTTTCTGAGACTCTTGATTTGGAAGTTTTGTTTATTTCTGATCTTCCTCATTTTTTAATATCACACTTAAGGCTTTTTATATATTTTCTTCTCAATAATATTTAGCTTTCAACTCCCAAAGACGTGTGTGTGCGTGTATGTGAGTGAGTGTGTGTGTGTGTTTTCATTGCTATTTCTATCTGGTTTGAAATTCAGTTTAATTTTTTTTATCCCAAGAATTATTTAGAAGTGCTTTGTTTTTTTCTTAAGTGGATAGTTTTTATGATTAATTCGTACTTCTATTCACTCCAATCTAAGAATATGGTCTATATGATGTACTTTAAAAAATTTATTGAGCTTTACTTTGTTTCCTCATATATGGTTAATTTTACTAATGATTATGCAGATTCTTGAATAGAATCCCTATTCTGTTTATTGGGTCCAAAGTTTTATTTATTTATAATTTACTTACAATTATATGAATATGAAATCATCATCATATATATTATCTAAACTTTCTGCACCAGAGATTTGCAAACTTGTTCTGTAAAGAGGCAGATGGTAAGTTTGTTAGGCTTCATGGACTATAAAGTCTTTGTAGCAACTACCTAACTGTGCAGAAAAGCAACTATAGACAGTAACTAAATGAATGGTCATGGCCAGATTTGATTCAAGGACTTTATTTGTTGATGCCTGCTCTATATTCTGGTTTATTTTTATTTTTTGACAATAACTGACAGGAGATATAATACTTTTTATAACTTAGATGGCCAGGGAGAAATAGAGACAAAAGGCACAGAGAACTTGTTTAGATTTTCAGTCAGTACATATTAGTGTATATTTTTAAATACCTCCATCTCTGATTTTAGATTCATATCCAGGGGATTCATTATTACAATTGCATTTCCAGTACTTTATGTGTGGTTTAACATTATTTGAGTTTTGATTTGTTCATATGACTTTTTTGTTTTCCCTCTGTAGTGAAGCCCAAGAGCCAAAGGTATCAGCACCACCTTCTAAAACGTCAGCAGCTGCTCAGTTAGATGAGCTCATGGCTCACCTGACTGAGATGCAGGCCAAGGTGAGTGCAGTCCAGATGATAAACAGGGCCCATGGGGTCACCGGTTTATCTTTGTGGAACTCAGCTCTGCATTCTCCCACTTAGGAATTTTCCTAAGTTGTCATTGCTTTTTCCAGACTAAATTTAATTCCATGAATTAACCCATCTTTGTACTATGTGTTATTTGGACACAAAAATTAATATATAATACAGACTTTGATCTCAAGGAGCTGGAGTGTGCTTGGCAAAATGAGGCATAAGTTTTTTTTAACATTTATAGAATAAAAGCCAGGTGGTTTGCAAACATATGTAGAGCAAACATTACGGATATAGAGAGATTTTGGAGATTTAATCAGATAGTTGAAAGTTGGGATGGACTCTGAAGAACTGGCAGAGTTTGGACATAGAGAGATGGGAAGAAAGGTGGTGTTAGTTGCAACGAGTCCTGAGGGCAGAGGTACCTAAGACTTGATAATGTGAAAGGATTTTCTTTTTTTTTTTTTGAGACAGAGTCTTGCTCTGTGACCCAGGCTAGAGTCAGGTGGTGCAATCTTGGCTCACTGCAACCTCTGCCTCCCGGGTTCAAGTGATCCTCCTGCCTCAGCCTCCCGAGTGAGTAGCTTAGATTACAGGTGCCCGCCACTGTAAACAGCTAATTTTTGTTGTATTTTTAGTAGAGATGGGGTGTCACCATCTTAGCCAGGCTGGTCTCGAACTCCTGACTTCGTGATCCACCTGCCTAGGCCTCCCAAAGTCCTCAGATTACAGGCGTGAGCCACTGCACCTGGCCGAAAGGACTGTTAAAGAGACCTGACTAAGCAGGACAGAGGATACCAGTGAGCAAGCTGAGACACAGCAGGGGAGATCAAAGCATAGCTCTGACAGTAGGAAGGGTGAGAAGTCCCAAGCCCGTATTGAGATAAAATCTGCCTCTTTGTTCTAGTCTCTAGAACACCTCTAAAGTGGTGAGCTCACATGGTGTGGCATGGAATGAAAATCTCAGATTAATGGGCTTAAAGATTTATTTAGGAAATATAATCCAGAATCCTTAAGGCAGAGAATCCAACCATTTTAAATCTGGTTGGAGGATTTGATATATACTCATGAGGTGACTATGAAGTAATTTCAAAGCAGTACATAAAAACGTGTGTGATTGGAGAGGGCAGGAACCTTATCTTTAGAGCTCACCTTGGGACTCCCATTGCTCAACACAGGGCCTGATACATTGTGAGCAACACATATTTATTAGAGAGATGAATAAATAAACATTACAAACAAGTTTTCCTTAATGACTTACATCCTTTGATGGGCCAGTGTCGACAATAAAGCTGGGTAGATTGGCTCATTATGCTGTATATCTGAAAATACTAGAAAAAAATGTACATTAGATTTAATTGTGTTGTGTTTCTAATTGATTTAGCATGTATCTTGGTTTATTTAAATTCTTAATTTACAACGCCATCTTTTTTTTTGAGACGAATTCTTACTCGGTTACCCAGGCTGGAGTGCAGTGGCATGATCTCGGCTCACTGCAACCTCCACCTTCTGGGTTCAAGCGATTCTAGTGCCTCAGCCTCCTGAGTAGCTGGGATTATAGGCATGCACCACCATGCCCAGCTAATTTTTGTATTTTTAGTAGACGAGGTTTTGCTATGTTGCCCAGGCTGGCCTCAAACTTCTAAGCTCAGGTGACCTGTCTACCTTGGCCTCTCAAAGTACTAGGATTACAGGCATGAGCCACTGTTCCTGGCGCCGTTTATCTTTTGAATAAGCTTCACCTTCACATTGTACAAAAAACGAAAGTACAAAAAGCTTGCACTGAACTGTTTCCTTCTCAGCTCTGCAGCCTAGCCGTCCAGTTCTGCCCCACTGGAGATAGGCAGAATTTCCTGTCTCTTCTATATCTGTTCAGAAGTATTCTGGAAGGTACCAGTGAAGAGATAGAGATGTAGGTGTAGATGTAGTTATATTGTATTTTTACTTATTTTTCATAATTAATGTCAGTCACCCCTTCAGACCTTTCAGACACTAACCTTCTGAACACTAACCTCTTGAATATTAACTAACATATATTAGAGGAGGAAGGATGTCTGTCAGATGATCAAAATGTCTTGAAGGAAAATGAACATTTTGATTGGTGACAGTGTGATGTTTAACAGGCAGTAAAAGTAGGATAAGTAGAGGTCTTAAGGCAGACAGTAACAGATCACATTCAGGAGACTGAAGAGCCCAGCTGGCCTAAACAATGGAGGCCTTTTACAACATAGTATTAATAAAAGATGAGATTGGGAAAGATAAAAAGGGAGGACAGTAGATGGGAGGCTTTGAATGTCTGTCTGATGAGTGCAGACTTGATGTGGAGGCAATGGACAGCCATTGTAGTTTTCTGATGAGTGAAGTATTTGGTAGATAGATGGTAGCAGTCGCCCAGCTAGAGAGAGCCAGAATCAGGATATGAGGTTATGAAGGGTCAGTTAGCCCCCCCTCCCCGCTTTTTTTTAAAGTAAGGATCTTTCTTTGAATGGTTCATAATAATTTTGGACTTTGCTTAAATAATTCCAATCCATCAACAAGTCTTATCTGATGACTTCTCACCACCTTCTCCTATAACACTGATCTAAGTCATTATCTGATAATCTCCCTATGTTCACTCTTGCTTGTCAACACTTAATTGTCCACTCAGCTACCACAGGGATCCTCCAGATTCCTTCACTCCTGTGCTTGAAATCCTGCAATGGCTCCCGTCACCTTGGAATAAAACCCAAGTGTTTACCATGAGGTTCCTATGTGATCTTTGCCTCTCTTTCTCGATCACCTTCTCCTGCTGTGTTCAATCTCACTCCGTCTGCTTTAGCCCCACTGACCTCTTTGACTTTCCTTCTAATGTGCCAAGTTGTTTTCTTCCTCAGGGCCTTCCCTCCCCCTAGAATGCTTTTCCCATAAATGCCAATATTTCTGAGTCCCAAGTATCTACTCAAATATTACTTCCTTAGAGGGGCCTTCTTTGATTATTACCTCCATCTAAATCAATTATTCTTACCATCTTCGTGTGTCATTTCTATCTCTCTATATAACATCTCTATCTGACATTGTAACATATATTTATTTGTTTAATTGTTTATTGTCTATCACCCACAGAATTCCATGAGACCAGACACTTGGTCTGTCTTTTCCTTGCTTTAATCCAAGTGCTTAGAGCAATGATTGGCACAAACCAGGTATTCAACAAATACTGCCAAATAAGTGAGTAAAATGGAGATGTGACTAGTTTTTGAACTAGGGTCATCCTAAGATCTTCAAAGGGTATCATTTTCATGTACTAAAATTCCTATGTTAAGAAAAGATTTACAAACAGAAGATTAGTCAGATTTCATTTGGCCTGAGGAGTTTAGGGTGAAAGGGAGATGACAATATTTTTATTGGTGTTGAAATTTTAGATTCTTCCAATGCCTTGGAGGAAGGCTGGGGAAAGGCTAAGAGATCAGTCAGTAAAGGTGAATTTATAGAGTCATTAGAAGATGCCAGTGAGAACAGAAATACGTGAGACTGATTCTGTTCTTGGTTCTTCCCTTGGACCAGGTTGCAGTGAGAGCAGATGCTGGCAAGAAACACTTACCAGACAAGCAGGATCACAAGGCCTCCCTGGACTCAATGCTCGGGGGTCTGGAGCAGGAATTGCAGGACCTTGGCATTGCCACAGTGCCCAAGGGCCATTGTGCATCCTGCCGGAAACCGATTGCTGGGAAGGTGAGATGGGCAGAAATTTTGGTCCTACAGCCTTCTGTGTCTTTCTCTGTCCCATCAAGGATTGCTCTTTCTCCTTATAATTTGAGATATTTTAGTTATCATGAATAATTACTAATCACAGTGCTCTGGCCACTGAGCTAAGTGCTTTACAAGTATTTCCTCATTTAATGGTCACATCGGCTCTTCAAGAAGCATGGTTGCTCCCTTTGTAAAGATAAGGAAACTAAGGGCTCAGAGACATTAATGGACATATCTAAGGCCTAGTAAGAAGTAGAGATAAGATCTGAAACCAGTAGACTCTCTCCCAAGTGAGTTATTAACCATTTTTCTGTACTGCCTTTACTGAGATGACCTTTCTCACTGCTCCCTTTGTTCAGACATTCCCAGTCTAAATTGATTGATTACAATTTTCAGCTGAACTCAGCTCCAAGTCACAGCTGCAGACCCCTGTTCTGCATCATCCTTCACCAAAGCTATGATAAAAGGCTTTGAGACCTGACTGCATAGGGCATGGAATAAAGTGTTCAAACTAGAGGAATAAAAACTGTCATTTGGCCTTTTCCTTTTCCAGGGGTCCCTTCCACGCCAAGGCTACAGTTACAACTTGTCTGTCATTAATGTGCTCTGTGTTGTTTCGGCCACCCCCTGTGGCAGTGGAGTGGTTGTGAACATTTACAGGCTTTCATCACAGTGATCAGTCAGGGAAGTGGGCATCCTTTTATTATCAATCCATAAAGCACAGACAACAGATGGCCTTAGGTGGAACCTAGGTCTAGGCCTCAGTGTTGTGTAATTCCACAGGGTGTTGTCTACAAGGGGTACAGTGTGAAGAGTGCTCCCTAGAGTTGTGCAACCTATAGGCTATAGAGCACTCAACTGGGCTCCTGTGTCAGGCTTCATTTCACTCCACAGGTGATCCATGCTCTAGGGCAATCATGGCATCCTGAACATTTTGTCTGTACTCATTGCAAAGAAGAGATTGGCTCCAGTCCCTTCTTTGAGCGGAATGGCTTGGCCTACTGCCCCAACGACTACCACCAACTTTTTTCTCCACGCTGTGCTTACTGTGCTGCTCCCATCCTGGATGTAAGTAAATTCCCACTCCTCTCCAGCTTTCAATCGTTCAGAACTAGAGTCATGCTTTACAACTCTGCATCATTGTAATATCTGTGTGTTCCCTTTTCAGAAAGTGCTGACAGCAATGAACCAGACCTGGCACCCAGAACACTTCTTCTGCTCTCACTGTGGAGAGGTGTTTGGTGCAGAAGGTATGACCCGACTTGAGAGGTTGTATCCCACACCCCAGTAGGTAGTTATAAGACCAGCAACACCTTTCCTGGTAGTCATGGGAGTCCTGGTTCCTATCACTACTATCGAAGCGCCCATTTCAGTACTAGACACCATCCCTCTCTACCTTTCTCCAACATTTATAAGTTCCCTTTGAATTGATTTTTTAAATCACAGAAATACAAATGCGTAGTTTAAAACCTCAAATATTACTTCAAGGGTAACATTGAAAAAGACTTTTCTTGTTGAATATTGAAAAAGTCTCTTTCTCATCCCCAAATCTAGTTCTCCTCTCCAAATTATTTTAGCTATTTCTTCTGTTATTTACTTATTTTTTGTTGTTGTTGTTGTTGTGTGTTTTTTGGATGGAGTCTTGCTCTGTTGCCCAGGCTGGAGTGCAGTGGTGCGATCTCTGGTGCGATCTCGGCCCACTGCAACCTCCACCTCCCGGGTTCAAACGATTCTTCTGCCTCAGCCTCCCGAGTAGCTGGGACTACAAGCACTTGCCACCATACCCAGCTAAGTTTTGTATTTTTAGTAGAGATGGGGTTTCACCATATTGGCCAGGCTGGTCTTGGACTTCTCATCTCATGATCTGCCTGCCTCGGCCTCCCAAAGTGCTAGGATTAGGCATGAACTACCGTGCCTGGCCTGCTTATGTGTTTTAAATAATAACTTATCTTGTTATAGGTTGTTTTATTTTTCCAGTTTCAACCATTATGTATTGACTGTCTAGGAGGGAAGATGAGATTTAGAAATGTTGTTATTACCCCACTCAGTCCCAACATATTTCCCCTCCCCTGTTTTTTCAATGTATAATTATATCATAATTACAGATTAGATCAGTATTCAGTGTGTATATGTTGACAATCATAAAATACTGCTCACAAGTAAGCCATGTAGCAAACTGACTACACTAGAGTCTGGATTTTAGAGTCAGACTTCCCGGTTCAAATCTGGGTTGTGGTATTTATTAACTGTATGATGTTGTTCAAGTCATTTAACATCTCTGTACCTCACTTTCCTCATCAGTAAAATAGTCCTAATGAAATTGCCTACTTTATAGGGTTGTTATGAGGATTTAGAGACAATACAAGCATAGTATTTAGAACAGTGCCAAGCACACGGAGGTATAGTAATGTTAATATTATCACAGTGTCTTTTTTGTATAAATTCATTTTTTTCTTAAGTTAACATTTGAATCCTTTATGAAATTAGCTTTGTTTTCATTGTACTTATCACGAAGTTCTGTAACAGAACTGTGAAATTCTTTTCAAAATGGTCAACTACATCTGGCAATAAGTCAGTTTCTTTTCTTTTCTTTTCTTTTTTTCTTTTTTTTTTTTTTTTTTTGGCTGGAGATATCCCTCCAGGAGACTTTCTTCCTCCTGATTCAACATGAAATGATTTCTTCCTGCTGAGTAACAGTCATTCTGGTTCAGTAACTTAGAATTATATCTAGTAATTACTCTTAGAAATTCCTTTTATTACTTTTCTCTTTGGATGCTCTGTTTCCTGGGTCCCATGTCTGTGTTTTAGACATGTTACCACCTTTATTTTGGTGGGGAAAATCCCCTAGTAGCTTTCTGAGAAAGAATTTTTGAGAACTTGAATATCTGAAAATATTTTTATTCTGTCATTTCCCTTAAGTTGCCTGGGCATAGAATTCTAAGTGGAAACTATTTTCCTTCATAATTCTGAAAACATTGCTTCACTGTCTTCTACCTTCCATGGTTGGCAAGTTTTTATTAAAATTTTTTTATCCTTGATCCTTTCTACATGACCCATTCTTCCCCCTTTGTATGTTTGTTTCATGTGTTTTCTGAATTGTCTTTTTAAAAAAAAATTCTTCTTTTTATGTTTGTTTTGAGCAAACATGGAATCAGAAAGCTGCTTTACTTTGTTTTTTTTTCCTGTCCTTTTAGAATGAACTCAGTGGGGAAGGATTTCTCCTCTCTTACAAATAAAAGCTGGTGCAGTCCTCTGTCTTTTCTGATTACTCTTAAAAAACAGTTCTAAATATAAAATCAATTTAAGAAACAAAACACAAAAACTAAGCCCATAGGTAATTCGGTTTGTGTAATAGTTAAGGCTTACAGCACTTTAAAAGTGACAGCCACTCCTTCTCTTTTTTAGGACCTTCAAGCTGCAGGAGGTGACAGGGGTATGGCCTTTCATTTCTCCGGACCCCACTTTGTTATCTACCACCCTCACCCTTATTGCCAGCATTGACACCTGCCTGCTGTAGGCTTGAAACACTAGGGAGGATGGAGATGAGAATGGAAGGCAGGAAGGTCTAACTTGTCTGGGATTGTTGTTAAATTGGCTGTATGCTCTCCAGACCTGGCCAGTGTTTAGCTCTGACTTTTTTCCCTGAATTCTTTTTGGGATTAAGACAGGTCCAACAGTGAACTCTTGATTGCCCTTTACGTGTCTTGACTGGCTGTTCTGTCCTTGTCATGTTTCTTTAAGGATTTGTTTTGTAAAGATTCTTTTTATCAAGGGGCTTTCATTGTTCCCCCCTAGTGAACCCTTAGAAATTATTAACATGGTTCCGGATCATCTATTCCACTCAAATTTTCATAGAAGGACCATGGATAGCTTACTCTTTTCTCTGACAGCCAGTGGAGTTACAATTGATTTTTAGCTGCATGCTTCTATTCAGCTGCCATAGACTCTTTCAGCCAGACTCACCTATGGACTTTTTCCAGGGATAACTCTGATACCACTAACTGCATCTCACTAATGCCAAGGCACACATATCCACCTCTCTGAGTGGTCCCACTGAAGTCCCTCTTTTAACCTGAGTGATAACCTCAGGTTATCTTGATAACAGAACTATACCTCATCTTTCTTGGTGGTGATGAGGCACTCATAGCACAGTTTTCTTCACAGAAATCCTTCTCTCAGTTTTCCTTTTTCTTTACCTGTTTTCTCCTGAACGTGAGTGAGGAATTCCCGAATTGTACAAATAGTCTTTGGCTACCTGTTTGGAGGGATGTTTTGCAGTTCAATTTGGAATTTGATATATATTACATTTTGGTGCCTTACATTTGTTTACACTGGTCTTTGCAAATACTGCTGATCCATGGTTGTCTGTTACTGTTTAAGAGTGAGACACTAAAATGCTAATTTCTTTTTTTTTTTTTTGAGACAGAGTCTCGCTCAGTTACCCAGGCTGGAGTGCAGTGGCCAGATCTCGGCTCACTGCAAGCTCCGCCTCCCGGGTTCACACCATTCTCCTGCCTCAGCCTCCCGAGTAGCTGGGACTACAGGCGCCCGCCACCTCACCCAGCTAGTTTTTTGTATTTTTTAGTAGAGACGGGGTTTCACCGGGTTAGCCAGGATGGTCTCGATCTCCTGACCTTGTGATCCGCCCGTCTCGGCCTCCCAAAGTGCTGGGATTACAGGCTTGAGCCTCCGCGCCCGGCCTAAAATGCTAATTTCAAACTCCATGGATATAGACAGAAATTGTTGACTGGTGGACTTGACTATACGCCACTCAGGTAAGATGCTCTGGCCATTTTGTTGAGTGACTCCTGAATATGACAATCTTAGGTCTTTTCTGTTGAGCCAATTATGCTAAAGAGATGTTCTCTTTGCCAGCATTCTGAGATTGAAAAAGGGGATGGGGGAATGGACTTTCACCATTCAGCATGTCAACTTTTACTTAATTCCCATTTTTCAGTAGAGAGCTTGACTCATTTCCTCGTGGTGTCCAACATTCCTGATCATTGAGACTCTCTTGTTCAATATTTACAGAAATAATCACTGCATCTTACCATAAGATAAGGCATCTAACCTTCTAATCGTTCTTTAGACTTTCAACCAGTCCTGTTTCTAGCCTTGAAGAGTACCTCATGCATTCAATTCCTGAGCCTCTCTGATATTATCGTATTCAAGATGGCTTGATTTTTATTGGCCTCTCCCATCTGTGGAGACATAAGTTCCAGTTTTCTTATTTATGTTAAGCCAGTTGCCACTCTTATAACCTACTTTAAATTCTTGAAAATTTAGTTAATATCTCACCTGGTGGCATATCCTTTACTTTTTTATCTTTCCTTATGGCTCTTTATAATTTACATAATTCCTTAACTGTCATGTTAATGATGTTTCAGGAGGGAGTAAAGAAAATCCCATGTGTTTAGGCCCTTTGCTAATATGGAGACTTTCCCAAATATCAGGCATATTATTATGTATGTGGTTAAAAATAATTTATTTGATGCCACCGCAGTCTTGTGAGAGCAAGTTTATTGCACATTTTACCTAGTTATAGATAAAAATAGTGAGTCTCAGGTAGGTAAAGGATTTTCTTAAAGTCACACAGTTAGAAAGTTGAAGAGGCAAGATTTCAACTTGGGTATCATTTCTGCAAGTTCCATGTTTTTCATAAAACATCACAACTGCCTTTTGACTGAAACTCAATTCCTCTTCTGCTGTTGCATCTCTTTACTTTTGTGGTACCAACACAATATGCTTTATTTGACAATAGACCCAGATACAGTGGCGCTGACAGATTCCACAAGCAAAGTGCCCTGTAGTAATTTGCTTGTTCACTGGAGCTTGCTCAATGCTTTTTCACAAATCATTAGGTATTTCATTTCTAGATGGTATTTTACCTAAGCAGCATTTTTCATTGACACTTAATACAAATCATATTAAAATGTGTTACGGTAATTTATATTGTACTGGTAGCCATAAAAGTCTGAGAATTAGTTGAGTAGAACCGTCAGCAAGTGAATACTGCCCTGTGGATCATTATGATGGAGAAGTTGCCTGAAAGCAGAACAACAGGACATAGGCACATTTCAAGTAGAGACATAAGTTAGATACACATACACAAAAATATCCAATCCATAGGATGACCAGAAAGCACCATGAAGGTAACTAGTTCTCATTTTCTTGACTCAGGCCCCTTCTAGACGGACAGGGCTGATGGGGTCATTTATGGCTTTATATTAAACAGGAAACAACACTTAAAACATGTTTATACATAGAGTCACATGACAAAAAGTGACATTTATTGATCAGAAGCTCCACTTGGGTTGTATTTTCCTTTTTATACCTGGCTTTCTGTAAAAAGGTCTCCTGCCATATGATCAGTCCATTAATTAGGTGACATCCTGCCTCACCCCAAGTTACATAGTCACAAAGAGTTTCTATAATGACAGTTTAACTGCTGAGCCTCCTGGGAAATTAAATTCATCTGTATTTTTTCATCAGTTCAGAGAATTCCTCTTTAAGGCTCAAGCCATTGGGCCTTAGCCTCCTCCCACAGGGATGAGCTCTTCAGTGTCTACCTGTGTTTCTTTTTAATTGCTCATTATCCAGGCCATGTAGGTGCTCCCTAATTTCCCCTGTGGCTAAGAGCCTCACCAGAGTGTAAACACTCTCCCTCTTTTTGTGGCACTTTTAATTGTCGGTATTTCTCATTCTTCCTCGTGAGGTAATTGGTCCCAGAGAGATCCTCCAAGAAAGCAAGAGCTGAAACTTTCTTAATTTATTAGATTATGAAATGCAGGGGTATCACAGCAAGTTTGGCTGATTGCTTTTGATTCCCTTCCTGAGATCTATCCAAGTTGAAACAGAGGCTGTTACTCCCCTGTTATCCCACTCTCGAAACCAGCTATCCAGCAGATGCCTAGATGAGGATCATTTCTCAGATAGTTGGCATGTCTTACAGTTTTCTCAAGTAATACCTACCTATAGGCAAACTCAGTTTTGTGTCATTTGCTTTATGCAGCACCAGCATCACCTGGGGACTTGTTAGAAATGTGAAATCTTGGGCCCCATCCCAGACCTATTGAATTGAAAACTCAGGGTGGAAGACCCAGCAATCTGCATTTTATCAAGTTCCCAGATAAATAATGCACACTAAAGTTTGAGAAACACTATTACACTACACAAAATGAGACAGGTGGTTGCAGGTATTTGTTTTTCTTACATAGTAGGACTTACGGTATTCAGGTTTCCTTGAATAGACTCTAGACATCATTTGACAGAGTAAGTAAAAAGTAAAGTGAGCTCTTCTGTGTCTCAGGCGTTTAGAAGAAGAACACAGGACAGCATATAAAATTAGTAGTTTAGATTCAGATCTGTAGGCCTCAGAATTCTGCTAAACTGTCTGCTTTTTAAAGAAAGCAAAGCTGAACAAAGCAAGGCATGTGAAAAAGTGTTGAGGTAGTGGAAAAACTGCAGCCATATGGTTTAGGTCCCAACACCTAGCTGTTTCTATTGCCATGTTGTGATCTGGCTGCTGCTATCAAAGCTGATTTCTAGAAATAGTGTTTTCTAGGTAGTCTGCTTTACAGAACACTGTGCATACTTTGCTTACATGCTGTTTTAGTGGAGAAGAGGTAGAACTCTCATATTTACAAAATTATTTGTGCTCAGCTGATATTGTCAGTTCCCACAGAGAGGTCAAAGTCAGGATGCATTTAAGTTAGAGGTATGACATTGAAGTTAGGCTTTGAAGTTAGGCCTAGATTTGAATCTCAGTTCCTCTACTGACTAGTCAGGTGTAAATTCTCTAAGCTGTCTTTTCTCATTTGTTAAATGGGGCTAAAGCCTACTTCAGAAGGTTGCTCTGAAAAAATCTCATTTTAATTTAGTACTATAGACAGAGCCTTCAGTGGAACCAGTGCAATGCAGATGCTCCATAAATGGGATTGCTGATAATATAGTCTTCATTTTAGGTGTCTCTCTAAGTAAATACTAAGGAGGGTTTCTTACATAAAAGTTAATCCATCTATACATATTCTGGTCAATGCTGAAGTGAGACTCTAAACTGCCATATACTCTGGAGCATATGATCTCAAGTATGCTATTGTAATATTGTTCTTATGTCTGCTCATTCAATATGTATTTATTGAGCAACTACTATATATGTGTCAGGCATTATTCTAAGTACTAGGGATATAGTGACAAAAAGGAAAGTTCTTGCCCTCACGATTAATGTATTCTGGTGGAGGAGACAAACAGTAATCAATCTGGTCAACTAACTACTACCTATTCTGCATGATTAGAGAGAGAGTGATTAGATACTATTTGAGACACAGTGGTTGAGTCACTTTTTCTCTTAAGCAGACCCCTGAGGTAAGCAAAGGATTAAGCCATTTGGGTATCTCAGGGAAGTGCGTTTCAAAACAGAGCAAATGTATCACTGGAATAAGTGCTTAAGGATTACTTAGTTAATTTTTTTTAAGTGTAAAGACAATAAAAACACCTTGCAGAAACTTTTGTTTTTAACTTATTACCCTGTTAACCTCAAGCAATACAAAAAACTTTTTCCTTCCAGTGTTCTTCTACATTTTTCATACATGGGCACACATAAGTTATTGTGTGCCTAAAATTGTTTTTTTATACTTAAGCATTTCTCCATGTTGTTTCATCATAATTTCATAATACTTTTATAATAATTTTAACATTATCAATTATTCCATTAGGGATTTATATAAATAAACAAAAAATAAAATACTATATGCCTAAAGATTTTCACTGAAGCATTATTATAGTTCTAAACATTGGAAACAACTAAATGTATTAACAATAGTATCATATTTAGATTACTTCTGGTGTTTAGTAGTACTGTAATGAATATCATTAAACATAATGTTTTCTTCTTTTGAATTATTTGTATTAATTAATTCCCAGGACTTTGATGTCTATACCTTTTTTAAAAAAACCTTGATATAGATTATCAAGTGACTCTCCAAAAGAATAATACAGTTAATATTATTACCAGGAATATATGAATATATGGATCATTCCATATATCTTTTAGCATTGAGTATATTTATTTAACACTGTTTTTACTACTATATTAACACTGTTTTTACTACTTAGCTAAAATTAGAAAATCAACTACTGATTAGCAAAAATTACGAATTCGTTGTTTTCTTTTGAGTTTCCTGACTTACTCATAATGTCCAACATATTATTATTAAAAGTATCTATTTTGGGGCTATTTGTTGATTTGTGAGATGCACTTGTTTTAAAAGGTTTTAAAAAACATTCACTATGAGTTTCTCATTCTCAGTGTAGCTCCATTACCTGGACATGGGATCAGGAGGACTCAAGCCAAGAATTTTCTAATACGTGTCTAACAGTGAAAATTTCATGTATTAAAGAGAAAGTTCTTATACCTCAACAAATTGCTTTTTAAATGTTTTTATTATAGTACAGTCTAAACATTAAAGTACTTCCTTACCTAGCTTCAATAAGTATAAGTGTTTTGCCAAATGGATTCCTCTATTAACTTTCACCCATCCATCCGTATTTTTTCTTGCTGGAATATTGAGAAGCAAGTTTAGAAGTCATGTAATCTCATCAAGAATAGGTTTCAGGTGGTTGGTACAGTATACTTCTTGTTGAATCACATCAAGAGATATATAATGACTGGTTGACCACTTTTATTGATAACTAACATTGACCACTAGATTTAAGCAGTGTCATCCTGATCCATTTTAAAGTTCCCCATTGATGACTATTGCCTAAATCCAATGGAATAGGTGGTAAAATGCTGAATTTTCTATTATTCCTTCTATATTTATTAGCTGAGTTCTACAAAAACTTTCTATCATCAATTATTGGATTATCTTGAAATATATCTCATACAGGAAAGGTGAGATAAGTGTTTGACACTTTCTGTTAATAAGAGTAATTATAAGGATAATAAATGGGTTCATTAACAATGTCCAATGGAAACCAATAA
>NW_012109164.1:1069821-1070905 GCF_000951045.1 Mandrillus leucophaeus
GTCTGGGTCTTTGTAGGTCTCTAAGAACTTGCTTTATGAATCTGGGTGCTCCTGTATTGGGTGCATATATAATTAGGATAGTTAGTTCTTATTGCGTTAATCCCTTTATCATTATGTAATGCCCATCTTTGTCTCTTTTGATCTTTGTTGTTTTAAAGTCTTTTTTTTATCAGAGACTAGGATTGCAACCCCTGCTTTTTTTTTTTTTTCTTTCCATTTGCTTGGTAAATATTCCTCCATCCCTTTTTTTTGAGCCTATGTGTGTCTTTGCATGTGAGATGGGGCTCCTGAATACAGCACACTGATGGGTCTTTACTCTTTATCCAATTTGCCAGTCTGTGTCTCCTAATTGGGGCATTTAGCCCATTTACATTTAAGGTTAATCTTGTTATGTGTGAATTTGATCCGGTCATTATGATGCTAGTTGGTTATTTTGCCTGTTAGTTGATGCAGTTTCTTCATAGCATCTATGGTCTTTACAATTTGGTATGTTTTTGCAGTGGCTGGTACCAGTTATACCTTTCTGTGTTTAGTGCTTCCTTTAGGAGCTCCTGTAAGGCAGGCCTGGTGGTGACAAAATCTCTCAGCATTTGCTTGTCTGTAAAGAATTTTCTCTTTTGATTATGAAGCTTAGTTTGGTTGGATATGAAATTCTGGGTTGAAAATTCTTTTCTTTAAGAATGTTGAATATTGGCCCCCACTCTCTTCTGACTTGTAGAGTTTCTACCAAGAGATCCGCTGTTAGTCTGATGGGCTTCCTTTTGTGGGTTACCTGGCCTTTCTGTCTGGCTGCACTTAACATTTTTTCCTTCATTTCAACCTTGGTGAATCTGATGATTATGTGTCTTGGGGGTGCTCTTCTCAAGGAGTATCTTTGTGGTGTTCTCTGTATTTCCTGAATTTGAATGTTGCTAGGTTGGGGAAGTTCTCCTGGATAATATCCTGAAGAGTGTTTTTCAACTTGGTTCCATTCTCCCCATCACTTTCAGGTATACACCAGTCAAACGTAGATTTGGTTTTTTCACATAGTCCCATGTTTCTTGGAGTCCCATTTCGTTTCATTATTTTTTCTCTAATCTTGTCC
>NW_012109164.1:1070955-1072131 GCF_000951045.1 Mandrillus leucophaeus
GAAAGGTGAGATAAGTGTTTGACACTTTCTGTTAATAAGAGTAATTATAAGGATAATAAATGGGTTCATTAACAATGTCCAATGGAAACCAATAAATTTTTATTTTTAAAAAATCATTATGCACTCATGGAGTTACATATACTTGGTATAATTTGATCTATTGAAGTAGTATTTTTTAATGCTCACGTTTTTTCGTCTGAGGTCAGAGGTAGCCCCTTCAACATGGTTACTGTATCTTTCTGATATGATCCCAGTAATCTTCCTATTTCCTTGGCACAGCAAGATACATACATCAGGCCTATCTTGTCAACTCTTCCACATACTTGGAATCATCCATTTCTCCAAAAAGACTGCTTCAGTGAGGGTATTTAAAAATTAAGAGTGTTCATTATTTCTGGGATGTCAT
Source organism: Mandrillus leucophaeus (assembly GCF_000951045.1). Taxonomy (NCBI): domain Eukaryota; kingdom Metazoa; phylum Chordata; class Mammalia; order Primates; family Cercopithecidae; genus Mandrillus; species Mandrillus leucophaeus. The sequence goes on from NW_012109164.1 coordinate 1,071,362, forward strand.
TTCTTCTAGGTTTTTCCATGGACAGAGCTTCAGATCTACTTTCTAAGGTTTTTAAATTTTATAGAGACAGGGTCTCATGCTGTCTCCCAGGCTGGAGTGCAGAGGTGCTGTCATAGCTTGCTGCAGCCTTGAACTCCTGGACTCAAGCAATTCTCCCATATCAGCCTTCTGAGTAGCTGGGACTACAGATGTGTACCACCAGGTCGGGCTAATTTTTAAAATTTTTTTGTAGAGAGTGGGTCCGACTATGTTGCCCAGGGCTCATCTCAAACTCCAGGCTTCAACCAGTCCTCCCACCTCAGCCTCTCAAAGTTCTGAGAGTACAGGCAGGAGCCACTGCACCCCGATAGAATCTGTTCTTTTTTTTTTTTTTTAAAGAAAAGTAAGTCATGGGTTCATACTAATATATCTGATATAGTGTAAGAATACAGTTTTTTGTTTGATTTGTTTGATTACTTGTGTCTTTTTTAATGCTGGAAATCTTGCTTTCCAAAGGCATTAATATAATTATTTGCTTTATTATACAATCTACTTATAATAATTTCAAAAAATACATAAATATTATAAATGAACTAATTATTTTTATTGTGTGTACAGACATGCATGTATATATAGTATTGTATTATTTTATTGTATATTTTAAGGTACACAACATGATATTTTGATATACACAGTGAAATATTTACTACAGTTAGGCAAATTAACATACCCATCCTCACTCATAGTAACCCTTTTCATGTGTATGTGGTAAGAGCATCAGAATCTCCTCT
>NW_012109164.1:1076576-1077812 GCF_000951045.1 Mandrillus leucophaeus
CTTGAAGAGGTCATTCATATCCCTTGTAGATTGTAGTCCAAGCTATTTAATTCTCTTTATAGCAATTGTGAATGAGTTTCACTCATGATTTTTCTCTCTATTATTGGTGTATAGGAATGCTTGTGATTTTTGCACATTGATTTTGTATCCTGAGACTTTGCTGAAGTTGCTTATCATCTTTAGGAGATTTTAGGCTAAGATGATGGGGGTTTCTAAATATACAATCATGTCATCTGCAAACAGAGATAATTTGACTTCCTGTTTTCCTATGTGAATACTCTTTATTTCTTTCTCTTGCCTGATTGCCCTGGCCAGAACTTCCAACACTATGTTGAATAGGAGTGGTGAGAGACAGCATCCTTGTCTTGTGCCGATTTTCACAGGGAAAGGTTCCAGTTTTTGCCCATTCAGTATGATATTGGCTATGAGTTTGTCATAAATAGCTCTTATTATTTTGAGATACATTCCATCAATACCTAGTTTATTGAGAGATTTTATCATGAAGAGGTGTTAAATTTTGCCAAAGGCCTTTTCTGCATCGATTGAGATAATCATGGTTTTTGTCACTGGTTCTGTTTATGTGATGGATTACATTTATTGATTTATGTATGTTGAACCAGCTTTGCATCCCAGGTATGAAGCCAACTTGATCATGGTGGATAAGCTTTTTGATGTGCTGCTGGATTCAGTTGGCCAATATTTTATTGAGGATTTTCGCATTGATGTTCATCAGGGATATTGGCCTGAAGTTTTCTTTTTTTGTGGTGTCTCTGCCATGTTTTGGTATTAGGATGATGCTGGCCTCATAAAATGAGTTAGGGAGGATTCCCCCTCTTTCTATTGTTTGGTATAGTTTCAGCAATGCTATCAACTCCTTTTTGTACCTATGGTAGAATTCTGTGTGAATCCACCTGGTCCCGGACTTTCTTTGGTTGGTAGGCTATTAATTACTGCCTCAATTTCAGAACTTGTTATTGGTCTATCCAGGCATCTGACTTCTTCCTGGTTTAGACTTGGGAGGATGTACGTGTCCGAGAATTTATCCATTTCTTCTAGATTTTCTAGTTTATTTGCATAGAGGTGTTTACAGTATTCTCTGACGGTAGTTTGTATTTCTGTGGGATCAGTGGTGATATCCCCTTTATCCTTTTTTTGTGTCTATTTGATTCTTCTCTCTTTTCTTCTTTATTAGTCTGACTAGCAGTCTATTTATTTTGTTGATCTTTTCAAAAAACC
>NW_012109164.1:1079512-1118408 GCF_000951045.1 Mandrillus leucophaeus
TGATGATTATGTGTCTTGGGGGTGCTCTTCTCAAGGAGTATCTTTGTGGTGTTCTCTGTATTTCCTGAATTTGAATGTTGCTAGGTTGGGGAAGTTCTCCTGGATAATATCCTGAAGAGTGTTTTTCAACTTGGTTCCATTCTCCCCATCACTTTCAGGTATACACCAGTCAAACGTAGATTTGGTTTTTTCACATAGTCCCATGTTTCTTGGAGTCCCATTTCGTTTCATTATTTTTTCTCTAATCTTGTCCGCTTGCTTTATTTCATTAAGTTGACCTGCAATCTCTGATATCCCTTCTTCTGCTTGATCGTTTCGGCAATTGATACCTGTGTTTGCTTCACAAAGTTCTTGTGCTGTGTTTTTAAACTCCATCAGGTCATGTAGGTTCTTCTCTAAACTGGTTATTCTAGTTAGCGATTCATCTAACCTTTTTTCAAGGTTCTTAGCTTCCTTGCATTGGGTTAGAACATGTTCCTTTGGCTCGGAGGAGTTTGTTATTACCCACCTTCTGAAGCCCACTTCTGTCAATTCGTCAAACTCATTCTCCATCCAGTTTTGTTCCCTTGCTGGTGAGGAGTTGTGATCCTTTGGAGAAGAGGCATTCTGGATTTTGGAATTTTCAGCCTTTTTGCATTGGTTTCTCCCCATCTTCTTGGATGTTTCTACCTTTGGTCTTTGAACTTGGTGACCTTCAGACGGAGTGTCTGAGTGGATGTCCTTTTTGTTGATGTTGATGCTATTCCTTTCTGTTTGTTAGTCTTCCTTCTAGCAGTCAGGCTCCTCTGCTACAGATCTGCTGGAGTTTGCAGGAGGTAGACTCCAGCCCCTGTTTGCCCGGGTATCACCAGCAGAGGCTACAGAACAGCAAAGATTGCTGCCTGTTCCTTCCTTTGGAAGCTTCATCCCAGAATGATGCCTGCCAGATGCCAGCCAGAGCTCTCCTGTATGAGGTGTCAGTCAGCCCCTACTGGGAGGTGTCACTCAATCGTGAGACATGGGGGCCATGGACCCACTCAAGGAGGCAGTCTGACCCTTAGCAGAGCTCAAACCCTGTCCTGGGAGATCCACTGCTCTCTTCAGAGCTGTCAGGCAGGGATGTTTAAGTCTGCTGAAGCTGAGCCCACAGCCACCCCTTCCCCCGGGTGCTCTGTCCCAGGGATTTGGGGGTTTTATCTATAAACCCCTTACTGGGGCTGCTGCGTTTTTTTTTCAGAGATGCTCTGCCCAGAAAGGAGGAATCTAGAGAGGCAGTCTAGCCACAGCAGCCTTGCTGAGCTGCAGTTGGCTCCACCCAGTTTGATCTTCTGAGTGGCTTTGTTTACACTGTGAGGGTAAAACCACCTACTCAAGCCTCAGTAATGGTGGACGCTCCTCCCCACACCAAGCTCTGGCATCCCAGGTCAAGCTCAGACTGCTGTGCTGGCAGCGAGAATTTCAAGCTAGTGGATCTTAGCTTGCTGGACTCCATGGGGGTGGGACCTGCCAAGCCAGACCACTTGGCTCCCTGGCTTAAGCTGCCTTTCCAGGGAAGTGAATAGTTCTGTCTTGCTGGCATTCCAGGCACCCCTGGGATATGAAAAAACAAACAAATAAACAAAAAACTCCTGCAGCTAGCTCAGTGTCTGCCCAAACAGCCACCCAGTTTTGTGCTTGAAGCCCAGGTCCTGGTGGCGTAGGCACAAGAGGGAATCTCCTGGTCTGCGATTGTGAAGACTGTGGGAAAAGTACAGTATCTGGGCCAGAGTGCACTGTTCCTCACAGCACAGTTTCTAATGGCTTCCCTTTGCCAGGAGAGGGAGTTCCCTGACCCCTTGCACTTCCCAGGTGAGGCGACGCCCCACCCTGCTTCGGCTCACCCTCCATGGGCTACACCCACTGTCCGGTCAGTCTCAATGAGATGAACTGGTTACCTCAGTTGGAAATGCAGAAATCACCTGCCTTGTGCATCAGTCTTGCTGGGCACTGCAGACCAGAGCTGTTCCTGTTCGGCCATCCTGCCAGCAATCTCCAAATTATTTCTTTTATTGCTCGTGTCATCAGTTTGATGTACAGTTAATTTGCTTCAATTTGATTGAATTTTTTAGGGATTTGTGTTTTTCTATTTTAATTTTTTCACTTTTTAATTTTATACAACAATAATTGAAACCATACATATACTTAGGAGCTCTTTGTATTAGCTATGTTTTTCTGGAATATAATCAGCAGATATTTTCTTCAGATTGTTCTTTGTCTTTGTTTATGGTGCTTTTTTGACATGTGTAAGTCATTCAGATTTTTTTATGTAGCTAAATTTATTAATATTTAACTTGCTTTTGGAATTTGGGCCCTATTTATGACAGTTTTTCTATTTCCAGATTAAAGAGGACTACATCATTAATGACAAGATATGAAATGCAAATGCACACATTAAAAAAACCCTGGCCAGGCGCGGTGGCTCACGCCTGTAATCCCAGCACTTTGGGAGGCCGAGGTGAGCGAATCACGAGGTCAGGAGATTGAGACCATCCTGGCTATAATGGTGAAACTCCGTCTCTACTAAAAATACAAAAAAATGAGCCGGCCGTGGTGGCGGGCACCTGTAGTCCCAGCTCCTTGGGAGGCTGAGGCAGGAAAATGGCATGAACCTGGGAGGCAGAGCTTACAGTGAGCCGAGGTCTTGCCACTGCACTCCAGCCTGGGTGACAGAGCGAGACTCTGTCTAAAAAACAAAACAAAACAAACAACAACAACAAAAAAAAAACCCTAAGTATCATTAGCCGTTTGGGAAATACAAATCAAAACTACCATGAGATAACATTGTATAGATAGATAACATCCATTTGATTGATTCAACAGGAAATATCTGGATATATCAAGTGATATAAAGACTGAGGAAGAACTGGGATTTTCATACACTGCTGGTAAACAATCAAAATATACCCACACAAAAAATAAAAAAAAGAGGAATACATCTATTTTTAATTTAAATATGTGATATGAGTCATTGTGTCTAGATCTTGCATCCATTTGGAAATTATTATTTACTAGTATTTTATTTTAAAATATTAGACACTTTTTTTTCTTCCCAGATGCTGTTTTAGATACTGGAGATACAATGGTGACAAGATCAACAATATCTAGTTTCTCTCAGAGCTAATGTTCCTGTAAGGAGGGATAGATCACAAAGATGATTTTAGATAATGGTAAATGCTATAAAGACAGTGAAAGAAGATGATGTGACAAGGAGGGACTGAAGAGGTGCCTCTCTGATAAGATGATATTTGAGTGATTCCTGCATCACATGAAGAGGGCAACTATATCAGGCTCTGGGACAGAACTATCCAAGCCAAGGGAATACTTAGTACAAAGGCACTGAGGAGCAATAGCCCCTAACACTTATTAAATGTTTACTATGAACCAGACACAATGGCAAAATACTTCACCTGCAGTATCTCATTTATTTCTTACAACTACCCTTTGAATTAGGTAACAATAATCATCCTATTTTGAATACAAGGACACTGAGATTGCCAAACACTTCACCTGCATTATCTCATTTATTTCTCACAACTACCCTTTGAATTAGGTAACAATAATCATCCTATTTTGAATACAAGGACACTGAGATTGAAAGGGCCTCCTCTCAGTCTCCAGTGTAGCTTTCAGGGCTCAACCTGCAACAGTGAATTCCTGATTTTATCTCTCCAGGCTTTCATGAGAAGGACAAGAAGCCATATTGCCGAAAGGATTTCTTAGCCATGTTCTCACCCAAGTGTGGTGGCTGCAATCGTCCAGTGTTGGAAAACTACCTTTCAGCCATGGACACTGTCTGGCACCCAGAATGCTTTGTTTGTGGGGTCTGTATAATCACTTTTCTTCTGGACTTAGGGAAAGTCAAGGGTTCTCCTCTCTGAGAGGAAGAGCTGCAGTTAGTGAAAGGATTCGCAGTCCTGAATGAGGAATGGATGTGGGCATCCTAAAGGAGAAACGAGATACAAATCCATTGTGGGCATTTGCTTGTCTGTTTTGCAAGCAGACAATCTAGCCTCCATTTGTCAAGAATCTGAGGGAAATTCCTGTAGCTGGCAGGTCACTGGCAGGAATTTCAAGGCTGAAAATTTTACGTTGCTGACATTTTACCTCTTGACATTTGCATTCCTTTTCTCTCTCTTCTCTCTACCCCTAGGACTGCTTCACCAGTTTTTCTACTGGTTCCTTCTTTGAACTGGATGGACGTCCATTCTGTGAGCTCCATTACCATCACCGCCGGGGAACGCTCTGCCATGGATGTGGACAGCCCATCACTGGCCGTTGTATCAGTGCCATGGGGCACAAGTTCCATCCTGAGCACTTTGTGTGTGCTTTCTGCCTGACACAGTTGTCGAAGGGCATTTTCAGGGAGCAGAATGACAAGACCTATTGTCAACCTTGCTTCAATAAGCTCTTCCCACTGTAATGCCAACTGATCCACAGCCTCTTCAGGTTCCTTATACAATTTAAACCAAGAGAGGAGAGGAAAGGGTAAATTTGCTGTTCTGACCTTCTGCTTAATAGTCTTATAGAAAAAGGTGATGAGCAAATAAACGAACTTCTACACTTTACATGACTAGGCTGATAATCTTATTTTTGAGGCTTCTATACAGTTAATTCTATACATTCTCTTTCTCTCTTCTCCAATCAAGTACTTGGAGTTAGATTTAGGTCCTTCTGTCTAGTCCCTCTACAGATGTATTTTCCACTTGCATAATTCATACCAACACTGGTTTCCTTAGGTTTCTCCATTTTCACCTCTACTGATGGCCCTACTCAGATCTTCTCTAATTTGGTCCTGATACTTGTCTCTTTTCAAGTTTTCCCATGTCCCTGTGGCTCGCTGTCTTACAATCACTGCTGTGAAATCATGATACCACTCCTACCTCTTTGCATCTTCCTTCAGTGTATTTTTGTTTTTCAAGAGGAAGTAGATTTTAACTGGACAACTTTAAGTACTGACATCATTGATAAATAAACCAGCTTGTGGTTTCAATAACTCATTGTCATGTTTGTTTGGGAGATAAACTTTGTGCTTCCTGTGTTATATACTAGGCACTATGTACAGTTACGATTATATCAACTCTCTTGTTTCCTTCCATCCAATGCACACTTTAAAAATTTTAATTGGAAGAAATTAAAAGGAGGGTCTCCTTTTCACTAATTTTTGTTTTTAGTTTGGTCCCATAACCATTTTATTTTCTGGACTTAGATGATTGAATCATTTTTAAAAATGACAAAACTTCTTAAGATTGTTTTTATTACTGTGTTTACAGAAGGAGAAACTCTGGCTCTCCATTAGATACATTACAAATTCATTTCTTTTTTTTTTTTCTGAGATGGAGTTTCACTCTTGTTGCCCAGGCTAGAGTGCAATGGTGTGATCTCAGCTGACCACAACTTCCACCTCCCGGGTTCAAGCAACTTTCCTGCCTCAGCCTCCCGAGTAGCTGGAATTACAGGCGTGTGCCACCATGCCCGGCTAATTTTTGTATTTTTAGTAGAGATGGGGTTTCTCCATGTTGGTCAGGCTGGTCTCGAACTCCCGACCTCAGGTGATCTGCCTGCCTCAACCTCCCAAAGTGTTGGGATTACAGGTGTGAGCCACCATGCCTGGCCACAAATTCATTTCTAAAGTAAAAAATGAAACACACAATTTTACATTTGCCTCCTGAAGACAAATGAGATATCTGTTCTTAGAGCATCTCTGAAGAAAAATGCTGTAAAATCTCAAATGATTATTATCTAGAATTAGGAAAGCCAAGCCTCAAAGAAAAATTCCTCTTAATCATTTGTTCATCTCAAAATATTATAAGTAAAAGTGTGGAAAAGCTTGCCAGGTTATCAGAGAATCTGACTTTCTTATGTCCTATCAGTTTACTGTCCTACAGTTTACTTTTTATAAAAGTAAGCTTCACAAGGACTCATCTTTCTGCAAAAGAGATATTGAGAAGATCAGTACAATATATTTCTCACCATGGTCTTAAAAATAATTGTGTGATTATTTGCTTTAACAAAAACCAGACTCTTAGAATCCTTGATTCTGAAATAAGTTACTGGCAAAAACGCCTTCACTGGAGGTATTTTTAAAAATAGGACAAAATTTGGTGTCTTTAGATTGATAGAGGAATAGTACTACTTGGGAGAACTGAAATGGATTAAATGTTTCTTGCCAAACTTTATTATATCTATGTCCTTTGTTGGAATGGATAATAAGGGGGTTTTGAGAGTTACAAGGAATTGGCAACAGTTAATTCTATAAAATAGGAACTCCAAATGCATGTAAGATATGTGGGAGGCCACACAGATATGGAACCATCTGGCCTCTATCCTGTTTGGCTGTCTGAGAGCGCCAGACTATGCAGAATACACATTCAACTTTTAAACATCCTCTTTGCAATGTCTTCAGTCAACGATGTCACACGCAGGTGTTAATATGGCGCTGTTCTTGGTTGCCCTGGCAATTTGACAAAGTAAACTTGGAGTTTTAGCCCTTAAAATGTACAGGTGCTAAAACTTTTTAAAAAAAGGATTAGCTATTTTGAGACTTCAATAGAATTTAACTATTTTTAAATGTCAAAGAAAATCCAAAGTTCACTAAGATGCAATAAAGAAGTGAAAACATTTTCTTCCCACATTTAACGGAAGTGGTTTTACATGCTCAAAAAGAGATACTGACTTCAGGACCAGTGTTTTAGCAATAAGGAAACTACTCACAAGTAAAAAGTTCTGCTTTTTAAAAACCCTGGAAATGTCATTACTAAAATTGATCACGTACCTAATTACTTTTGGTTTTGAGTAACTTCTAGGGTGTTTAAAAAATAAAACCCACCCTCACAGGACAGGGGTTTTCCACCAGTGAATATAAACATATAGAAAGGAATATGCTCTAGAGTTGGCACTCTGTTCTCAAAGGGGAGTCCCTCAATTAGTTTGGTCAGTTTTTCTTTGAAGTAAATCTAGTCTCTTCCAAGGTGATACTTTGATAAAGACAATTATTTTTCCATCCGAGTTCTATCATGCGCTCTTCTTGGAGTTGTAGTATGGCTGCCAGCGCATGCTTCTTTTTTCACAACCAGTAGGGGGAGCAAGAGTGCTTTTATCGAGCATTTGCAAGGAAAAGTTCCGGGATTCATCCTGACTGGTCTAGCTTAGGTCACCTACCAGTAATTTTTGCTGGGGGAATGGATTCCGCAGCTTGGCTTAAACCAGACTGAATTACTTCCAAAGTTAGAAGCAGGACTCAGTTTCCCGAAAGCTTTGTGGAGGAGATGTGAAGAATTCGTGTCCGGCCACTGCACTCCAGCCTGGGCGGCAGAGCGAGACTCCGTCTCAAAAAAAAAAAAAAAAAAGGTGAAAATACTGGAGTTTCTGAGTTTCAAGGTAATGTAGAAAGTAAGCAAGTAGGCATTGTCAGTATCCTGAGGGATCATGTCTAAGAACTTTACAGAACCCAAAGGCAGAGGAGAGCCCGGAAATGCTGGTGTCCTGAGGAACATGCGGCAGAGGCACTGCTCTTCCTGGGCCGCTAGGGGCGCACCGCTGAGAAACATCAAAAGCCGCTTCAGTTTGGCAGTCTGGAAAAGATCTTCCAGCTGAAATCAAGGTGAGAAAGAGTAGCAACTTCCTTTAGAGGGGAGTGTCTTAGGCATAAGCAGGTCTTCAATAAGGCAGTGGTGGCAGCCACTGAAATATGACACTGAAAAAGAGACTGCCTGTCCCCAAAATATTGTGGAGGTTGTGTTACCAGGTAAAACTTACTATCAGTGCAGTACGTCAGTGCTGGGAACACAGAGCTCGGTGGGGAAATGGAAATCTACTGGGATCCACAGGATAAAAAGAAAGAAATCTCAGGTAAAAGCTGGTGCTTGGGTTGTACTTGTTGCAAATTTATAACTTTGCCAGAAGGCAGTGGTGTCTCAAATTTATAAGAAAGGAGACAGTTTATGTAGGGGACATTCTCCTACCCTAGATATAGTCAGTGTATAGTGCCTGAATTGATTTTCCATGGGGGGAAGTCTCCTCACTGTGTTTAGGTTCATAGACCATGGATTCTGGACAATTGCACAGACTTCCTGGCATCCTATTGAGAGCCATCCATCTTCCCTTCCTGTTTGGGATATCATTAAATCACAATAAATACTGTATTATGGGAATAACATTTTTCCTGGGATAAGTACCTCAATTCTAGTGAGAGATATCTCAGATCACAGGTGTTACTGGAAAAATTCCTAAAGCTGAAAATGAACAGACCAATAAATCAGAAAGACTTTACTTTCTCTAAACTTTAACTTATAGAATTTGATTTTGGATTTTAATGTTTTTGAACTTGGATATGCTGTGTTGAATAATATTGGATATAATTGAGGATGGGACATGAAATGAAAGGGGAGTAAATTTCTCAGCTGTTTTCCCCTATAGTCTAGTTTCTCCACAAAGAACTGCATCTCCTATTCTTGGTCCACGTGTTTAGGCGAGGCTGACTTTAACCTCAGCCTCAGAAATGGGTACAGTCCCAGGTCTGACCAATAAAATTCCTTCGCTCTTCTGAAGGAAGACACCCAGCAAAGCCAGTGACCTTTACTAGATTTATTCAGAAAGAACATTCCCATTCTTTGGAATTCCAGTTGTGTGATAATAAAAACCCATTGTTGCTGATAAATATTTTTATCATCACTTAGGGGGAGGCTGTCTGAGAAAGAGGCCAGCACAGAGGAACATAGAACCGAGTAATGGAGAGGCTGTGTTTTCTTTTTTTGAGCCACTCAGTTCTACCATAGCAGCATCTTAATCATAGACTAGGAAAGTATGTGAGCAAATAAATTCTCTTTTTTTGTTTACATTGAACAAATAAACTCAGTGTTGGTATAGAACATATATTGTGTGTCGTCATGGAAAACTAATACACAAAAATAGTGTTTGATCAAGTCTTGATGCTTTTTACACCCGAGCACAGTGAAACTCTATAGTTTAAAGTGAAGTCATCCTGTGGGTAGCTTGTATATTTAGAGTACAAACTTCTTGCTCCTGTCCAATTTTGCAGTATCTGTCACTATTACAAAGGTGAAGAAAAAGGTTGGGAGGGTGTCGTCATCCTCTGAGATTTAAAATTGTTTTGGAAATCGTGGTATTCACGCTACTTTGTTTAATTATCACCCAGAGAGAACTATTACATATTTGATATTACTGCAATACTTTTTGTAGTGAAAAATAGTTTTAAAACATCCTGATATCCCACTTGCAAACAAAAAAGAAAGAAAAATTAGACAATTATAAGATAAATAAATTTACATTTATCTTGTGTCTTAGTCTGCACAGCTGCCATAACAAAATACCATAAATTGGGTGTCTTAAACTGCAGAAATTTATTTTCGAACAGATCTGGAGATGAGAAGTCTCAGATTAAGGTCTGCAAGTTTGGACTTTATTGAGGGCTCTTTTCTTGGCGTGCAGGTAGCTGCCTTCTTGCTTTGTCCTCACAGGGTGAAAAGAGGGGACAAAGAGAGGGAGAGAGACAGAGAGACCACAAGAGATCTGGTGTCTCTTCTTGTAAGGACACCAGTCTTACGGATCAGGGCCCCAACACTTATGATTTCATTTAATCTTAATTACCTCTTTACTTCCATATTGGGGTTAGGCCTTCAACATATTTTGGAATGACACATACATTCAGCCCATTACATCCTGAAAGGTGCTACTTAAAGAAAGTTGGGTTTATATGAAGTTAAGGAGGAAAAAGAAGACATTTATAGTGATTCTGAGAGGGGCACCTTAAGGACACTTTTCAGTGCTTTGGAGGTTGGAAGTGGTTATTTTCATTATGTTCAGTAATACTTAGAAAATATGACTTTATGTCTCTAGGTGCTCTTGCATTTTCAGACACGAGTTAGAAAATATTGGAGTCTCAAAAATAAAATGAAGAACTTGGAGATTTTCCTAAGACAATCTGAAAATTTTGAAAGGGAGGAAAAGTAGGACTTAAGAAAGTTACAGGATATATAAGAGAATTTGTGAGTTGGGCAAGGTGAAATTTTCAGAGCTTTCAGTAAAGGAGGCAAGATGGGCTGTATAACACACTCTCTGTGAGGAAAAGAAAGACAGGGTGGGGGGAATTGTCACTCAGTCCCTTACACAAACTACCTGCTGAAGCTACTACTTATCCTGGATTGTCTCACAGTTTGGGGTTTTTCTAGAAGTGGACGCTGAGACTAGGACATGTGTAGTCTATCTAGGAGGTGATCTCTAGATGTACAGGTAGGAGAGACAGAAGTGAGAAAGAAAAGGCAAGGAGGGGCCAGGTGCGGTGGCTCACGCCTGTAGTCCCAGCACTTTGGGAGGCTGAGGCGGGCAGATCACGAGGTCAGGAGATCGAGACCATCTTGACCAACACAGTAAAACCCCATCTCTACTAAAATACAAAAAATTAGCCGGGCGTGGTGGCACGTGGCCTGCAGTCCCAGCTACTCGGGAGGCTGAGGCAGAGGAATCACTTGAACTCGGGAGGCTGAGGTTGCGGTGAGCCGAGCTAGCACCACTGCACTTTAGCCTGGGCAACAGAGCGAGACTCCACCTGAAAACAAAACAAAACAAAAAAAACCCAAAAACCAAACAAACAAAAAAGAAAAGGCAAGGAGGCCAAATCAGTTTGCATTAATGAACAGGTTACTGTCTTGGGAAGTTGGAACTGAATACTTAGAGAACTTCTGGGATTCATTGTAGAGTACAAGAGGTGGTCCACCAACCCTTACACCCCACTGTGTCTTCCTTGTACTCAAGCTGCATGTACTCTGAGGCCAAAGAAAGCCCTTCTTCTAAGTCACAGGCACTTTGAGTAGGAAGCAGCAGTGCGCACCTAGCAGTAAGTGCCAACAGATAGGAGTGGGGAACTGATGCCATTTGTTGGGTAAAGTTATCGAGGGTTAAGGTTAAAAGGAAGAAAATCGGCTGGGCGCGGTGGCTTATGCCTGTAATCCCAGCACTTTGGGAGGCCGAGGCGGGCAGATCACAAGGTCAGGAGATCGAGACCATCCTGACTAACACAGTGAAACCCCGTCTCTACTAAAAAATACAAAAAACTAGCTGGGCGTGGTGGCGGGGGCCTGTAGTCCCAGCTACTCGGGAGGCTGAGACAGGAGAATGGTGCGAACCCGGGAGGTGGGTGGAGCTTGCAGTGAGCTGAGATCGCGCCACTGCACTTCAGCCTGGGCAACAGGGCGAGACTCCGTCTCAAAAAAAAAAAAAAAAAAAAAAGGAAGAAAATCATAACAAAGGGTTTCACATTACCGGTAATCACAAGGCTGAATTTGTGGTAAGCCATGCATTTGCAAAGTTTTATAATATTCCCAGCTCTATGAAGCTTAATGTGTTTCATCTAAGGTAGTATTAGTAGAGGAGATAACAGAAGGGAGAAAGTGGGCAAGGATTATTATTTCCATTTACCTGTGGAAGAAGCTGTCGATTATATGAATAGGTCAAGGTGACTTGATTTAGAAACAGAACTAAAGTTTGTTAATTCCTTGTCGGGGATGCTTTCTTTTAGGCTGTATATCAACAATGTAAAGTACCCATGAGGTGAATTTTCAAGGGACAAGCAAGGGCACTAGGGCACCAAAGTGATCTACTCTAGGCTACACAGTTTTGGTTATAATGGCAAGAGTAGCAGCCATGGCATCAGACAAACCAAAATTTAAATGTTGAACTTACCACTTGCAAACTGTAAGTGAGTTTACCACTTGTAAACCTTGGTTAAACCACTTATCTTCTCTAAATTTAGGTTTCATAATATGTTAAACATGGGTAATAATACTTCCCACGTGGGTTTGTTGTGGGGATTAACTGAGATAATAAGTGAGAAAGGGCTTTGTAAACTGCCAAGTACCATATATAAAAGACATTAACAAAATAGTCCAAGAGATGTGTGAAGAAGTCAACACAACATCCATTCCTAGCATTTCCATGGAGACCGAGAAACCATAGCAGGCTTTTAGTTGTTTTTGTATGATTTTAGAAATCTTTTTTAAGGCTCGGGATGAAAGCTGATGGAATTGAAAATGCTGATTAGAAGTGCTTGAGTTTGAGCTCATAATCTTCCTTTGTAGCAGCATATTGACAAAGTAATACTCAAGAGTGAACGATTTCCATGGCACAGGAAATCTATCCAGTTAGCCACTTCCCATAGATAGAAAACAGCTCACCCAGGTCAAGGAAGCATAGCCATGAGAAAAGAGCTCAGGAGTCTTCCAGGGCCAAGATTTTCCACTGCCTGCCATAGGTCTAACTATAATCCAAGGGAAATTTCTAGGAAAGTCTTTGTTATCACTATTACGTAAAATAATTCAGCTTGGCAAAGATATAATTCCATATGCCTTCTGATCAACAGCTAGGTGATGGATGATACTCTGTTAGCCAATACCAAACCCACTGACAGGAATATTGTGGTCTTTTGGTACATGAATTATTAGAGACTGATGTAATTGAGTTGCAGTTAAAAGGTGGGGAAGACTTTATGTTGTGGGTCTTGACTTCAGGTTTGAGTTTCCATCCCAGCTCTACCACTTACTAGTTCTGTTCCTTCATAAATATCCTTTGGTTTTTGAGCATTTATTCATTCACTCAGGGAAAAGAAAGTTGAGTTAGAAGTTTAGATCCAAAGATGATCAAAGTTGAGAAGTGATTTTTGGATGTAACTGGACAGAGACCACAGAGATGCAGATATTGGTGATTTAAGAGATGTAAGGTGACATAACTAAACCAGATTCTAAAGGATAGAGATGATATGGAGGCAGGAGCCCAGATGAGAGTTATCCTTAGGAACAAGAGTGTTCCATCTTCCATGTGTTTACATATGCAAGTGTTTTGTAACATAGCAGACAGATATGGTTTCCTTTTCAAAAGTGGGAGCAAGATATATTTCAAGACACCGGTTTAAACTATTTTCATTAGCAAATAGCCCCAGGGTTTATCAGTTTACAAATTTTCCATGTTTGTTCATAATGACAAGCATACAGTGCTACTTTAAACTATCACATCTAGTGATCTGAAAGCTAGCTTGTTTAGGACAAATACATTTCCCTGAGGTGGGCTCCTAAATTGATACACCTGTGCTTTCTCCAATTTATTAAATAGAGAATCAGATGGGATTTGCATAATTCAGTAGGTCCTACTGTCAAAAGGCACTGTTCTAGGTTCCAGAAGAAACCTAAGATGAGTAAGGCATAGTCTGCCTTCAGAAAATGTACAGCCCAGGAAGGACCCCCACATTCAGTCCCTAATATGAGTTTGTCCATACAAGATAGTTTCTGGACAGGATTGTGTAATAGGTAGGAACATAGGAGTGGGAGAAGCTAAAGTATTGGGTTCTGGGAAAAGAAACAAAAGGAGACATACAGGAGAAAATAACACAAGGCATTTTGAAAAAAAAAGTTATAAATAGGACACACATAATTGTTTAAAACATCAGAGAAAAACTTCACTTTGGAGATGGCATTAATTTGAACCTACAAGTAAAAGTGATTAAAAAAATAAATAAATAAAACTAGGGCATTCCAAACTGAGGGAACAGCATGAAATACATCAAAGGGGGACAGCATACATGGTGTGGTGAGTGAAGGACGGACCCCGTTCATTGAGCATCCATGGTGTGCCAAACACTGAGGCATGGTCACTTTGGGGTCTATGTGGATAGAAAGTAGGATGCTTGGTGGCTATCAAGAGAAATAAAAACTGGAAAAACTATTCAGGGTTAGAGTTTTTTGAATGTCAGGCTTGGGAAGCGGGACATCATCTTGTAGGCAACAGTCATCAACGGTGTTGAATGCAGTGGATTGAGGGGAGAATGGAAGGCAGCAGAATGTGTGACCACGCACGAGCTGGGGTTCCAAGTTTTCTGTGTTTGCTCCATTGTCCCATTGGACTTTACCTACAAAATGCGAATTCAAAGATAACATTTTAAATTATTTGAATATGCCAATCACAAGATGTTAGTCTCCAAGGGTGGGACTTTTCTGAGCACAGAGTCTTGTGCGACTGTACTGTTTTGCACATCTGTGAAGCTAGTCTTGGAGCAACCTTTAAGAATCTTGTTTCAGCTAGACAAGAGAAATAAGTGTTGAGATTTATGGCACATCAGGGTGACTATAGTCAATAATAACATGTCAAAATAACTTACAGAGTAAATTTCAAATGTATCACCACAAAATAATGTCAAGGCTGGCATGGTGGCTCACGCCTGTAATCCCAGCACTTTGGGAGGCCGAGACGGGCGGATCATGAGGTCAGGGATTGAGACCATTTCGGCTAACATGGTGAAACCCTGTCTCTACTAAAAATACAAAAAATTGGCTGGGCGTGGTGGCGGGCGCCTGTAGTCCCAGCTACTAGGGAGGCTAAGGCCTGAGAGTGGCGTGAATCTGGGAGGCGGAGCTTGCAGTGAGCCGATATCGCGACACTGCACTCCAGCCTGGGCGACAGAGTGAGACTCCATCTCAAAAAATTAAAAAATAAAAAACAAAAAAACGTCAAGAGGTGATGACTATATTAGCTTGATTTAATTACTCCACATTGTATATCCATATCAAAACATCACATCATACTCCATAAATGTAATACAACTATGATTTGTCAATTAAAAATAATATAAATAAACCAAAGAAAAAATATTATTTCAACATAATGGAGTAGAAACAGTTGAAGCTACAATGCAGTGGATTAGGAGAGAATGGAAGATGCTGTGGACCGCTTTTGATCATTTTGATGGTAGAAGGAAGGATGCTCGTATAGCACAAGAGTATATTAGGATGGGAGAAAGATTCTTGAGCATTTTGGGGGAAGGGATGGGTAACTTTAGAATGTCTGTGGACAAATGGGGTAGGAATGAGTAAGGGAGGGTGGAGGGACAGGAGTAATTGCCACAGTACAGTCTCACCAAAGTAAGTAGAGATGGATCAATGGCATAGATGAAGCGGGCAGCCTGCTACAGAAGAGGGGGAAATTCTGAGGTAAGAAGGCAGAGCAGAATAGGATGGATTTAGATGGAGAGATTGTGGCAAAGTTAATATTAGATGGCCTTGATTTGGTAAAGGAGATGAAGGAAAACACATCCATAGAGAGTGCATTTACCTGAGTGGGGCTGTGGAGTCTGCAGACACTCAGAAAATTCTGAGAAACTGATGGGTAGAAATAAGTCTGAAAGTCATGAAGCATTGAAATTAGGCCAATTAATAAGCCTAACATGGAGTCGAAATGTTCAATAGAAAGGAAGAGTTGCATATCTCTCACTTTAAATCAAAAGCTAGAAATGATTAAACTCAGTGAAGAAGGCATGTCAAAAGCTGAGACAGGGCAAAAGCTAGGCTTCTTGTGTCAAACAATTGTCCCAGTTGAGAAAGCAAATAAAAAGTTGTTGAAGGAAATTAAAAGTGCTACTCCAGCAAAGAATTGAATGATAATAAAGTGAAATATCCTTATTGCTGATTCAGAGAAAATATTAGATAGAAGATCAAACCAGCCACAACATTTCCTTAAGTCAAAGCCTAATAGAGCAAGGCCCTAACTCTCTTCAATTATGTGAAGGCTGAGAAAGTTAAGGAAGCTGCAGAAGAAAATTTGGAAACTAGCAGAGGTTGGTTCATGAAGTTTAAGAAAAGAAGCCATCTCTAGAACCTAAAAGTGCAAAGTGAAGCAGCAAGTGCTAATGTAGAAACTACACCAAGTTATCCAGAAGATTTAGCTAAGATAACTGATGGAAGTCACTACACTAAACTATATATATGTGCTGTCTCTTATACACATCTAGATGTGTATAAGAGACAGACCGTGCCCAGCCTCACAATAAATTGTTAATGCAGACAAAACACCGTTATATTGAAAGAAATGCCATCTAGGACTTTCATAGCTAGAAAGGAGACATTGATGCCTGACTTCAAAGCTTCCACAAACAGGCTGACTCTGTTGTTAGGGGCTAATGAAGCTGGTGAGTTTAAATTGAAGCCAATGTTCATTTATCATTTTGCAAATTCTAACACCCTTAAGAATTATGCTAAATATACTCTGTATGTGCTCTATAAACGGAAAAGACTAGATTATAGCATGGTTTATTGAATATTTTAAACTCACTATTGAGACCTACTACTTAGAAAAAAATATTTTTTTTTTTCAAAATATTACTGTTCATTGACAATGTACCTAGTCACCTAAAGCTTTTATGGAGATGGACAAAGAGATTAATGTGGTTTTCATGCCTGGTAATACAATATCCATTTTGCAGCCCATGGTTCAAGGAGTAATTTTGACTTTCAAGTCTTATTGTTTAGAAAATACATTTTGTAAGGCTATAACTGCAATAGATTGTGATTCCTCTGATGGATCTGGGTGAAGTCAATTGAAAACCTCTGGAAGGATTCACCATTCTAGATACCACTAAGAACATTTGTGACTCATGAGTTCATGTTATTAACATTAACAAGAGTTTGGAAGAAATTGATTTCAACTCTCGTGGATGACTTTGAAGGCTTCAAGACCTCAGTGGAGGGAGTAACTGTGGATGTGGTGGAAATAGCAAGAGAACTAGAATTAGAAGTAAAGCCTGAAGATGTAACTGAATTGCTGCAATCTCATGACAAAACTTGAACAGATGAGGAATTGTTTCTTATGAATGAGAAAATAAAGTGGTTTCTTGAGATAGAATCTACTCTGGGGGAAAAGGCTGTAAACGTTGTTGAAATGACAACAAAGGATTTCAAATATTCCATAAAGTTATTTGATAAAGCACTGACAAGGTTTGAGAGGACTTAATACAACTTTGAAAGAAGTTCTACTATAGATAAAATGCTATCAACAACAGTTCATGCTACAGAGGAATTTTTCATGAAAGAAAGTCAATCAACCAGGCACAATGGCTCACGCTTGTAATCCTAGCACTTTGGGAGGCCGAAGTGGGTGGATCACTTGAGGTCAGGAGTTCCAGACCAGCCTAGCAAACATGGTGAAACCCCGTCTCTACTAAAAATACAAAAACTAGCCAGGCCTGATGGCGTGTGTCGGTAATCCCAGCTACTCAGGGGACTAAGGTATGAGAATCACTTGAACCTGGGAGGTGGAGGTTGCAGTGAGTCAAGATCACACCACTGCCCTCCAGTCTGGGCTACAGAGAGAGACTCTGTCTCAAAAGAAAAAAAGAAAAGAAAAAGAAAAAGAAAAAGAAAGAAAAGAAAAAAGAAAAAAAAAGAGAGAAAAGAAAGTCAGTCAATTGATGCAGCAATCTTCATTGTTGTTTTATTTTAGGAGATTGCCACAGCCACCCCAACCTTCAGCAAGCATCATCCTGATGAGTCAGCAGCCATCAAGGCTGCCCACCAGCAAAAGAAAAAATTACAACTTACTGAAGGCTCAGGTGATCATCATCATTTTTTAGCAATAAAGTATTTTAAATTATGTACATTTTTTGGACATAATGCTAGTAGACCCAGTATAGTGTAAACATAGCTTTTTATATACACTAGGAAGCAAAAAATTTGTGTGACTTGCTCTATTGTGATATTCATTTTATTGGAGTAGTCTGAAACCAAACCCCCAGTATCTCCAAAGTTTATTTGTACCTTATGTTGATTAACTTTAATTCTCAACAGTCCCATAATGAGAAAGAGAGGAATGGAGAGCCTAAGTGACTTGCAAGAGCCCCTCCAGGAGCTAGGAGGGAGAACTGGGATTTGAACCCATACATTTGGCTCTAGTACTGTAATTGTCACCTGTAGGCTGTGGTGCCTGGTGTACCTTAACACCTAGGTGATCTCCAAGGTCCTAAGAAGTGCTAACATTCTATGTGGCCATGAAATTAACCTTTTAAGCAGATGGGTGGTTTCTTGATTCTTCCTGTAATTCCAAAGCATTTTTCCTATATGAACTTACTGATCATTGTGTCAAGGAAGACAAGTCTTCATTTTCCCAGCCCCACCACTGGGAACGACTCATCAGGTGAAAAGCTTGGGAAGGCCTCAAGGTGGCAGCATAAACTCAAATATGGATGGACAGAGCCTTGTATCTGGCCTTGAACTAATCAAAAATTCAGAATTGGCCCTTTTCTGCCTTTTAGTTTTTCTAAAACCCCAGGGTGTAACTATTTGGAGGTGAAGAGTCAAACTGATCTTGTGAGGAGACCAAACAGTGAAGACGCTGGAGACATCAAAGTGGAAAAGCATAAGTATTTCCCAGGAATTAAGAGTCTTTGGAGGGAAAAGAAAGAGGATATATTTGGTGCCATGAAAAAATGATGAGGTTCAAAAAGATTAATGATTCATCTGTTATCCATTCATAAGTGGCTGATTCTAGGCCTCTTACTTGTCAAAACCCTGAACCACCTCACTTCACCATGTTAATAGTCTTCATTTTTATCTGTTTAATTTTTTAGAATATTAAACACTGATAAAGGAGAGTACTAAATTACTTTATAAAGCCAGATATATAGGCTAGATTGTCTCAGTTGTTAGAGTCTTGATCCTACAGGTGAAGTTTTCTCTTCATTCCTTATCTTCTTCCTCTCCCTCTCTTCCTCTTCTCTTCCCTCCCCTTCCTTCCTTCTTTTCTTTGCTTTCTCTCTTTATCTGTCTTCAGCCATTTTTCCCTCTTTCTTTCTCTAGTGTTTTCCTTGGTTGTTATATTGGTCAACTAAATAATGAGGAAGAAACCTAAGTCTTCAGAGTTGGACATGTGGGTTAGGTGATTAGATGCTACAAAATTCCAACAGTGTGCAAAAATATCCTTGGACTCCTATCACCTAGCTTTCCACTTGCTTGGCCACTTTATATGTCTTCTTTTGTTAAAAATAATTTTTCTAACAGGGGGCTTTTTCTTGGAAATGTTTTCATGAGAGCAAAGAAAAAAGTGAGTAAATAAGCTCTACTTTTGTAACTCACTGTAGTGGAACATGCATTTGTGAGAACTTAAGAGAAATATTGTTTCCTAGATTCCGAGAACATCTCTGCTTTTCCACATTTATTCCCAAGAGAAGCAGTAAAGCACAGTGTAAAAATATATAGAATTTGGGTCAGACAGACTTGAGCATTTCCTCACTTTCTGGAACTACAAGATGCTCCAGGCTTCTCTGGTATAATCCCGGCTCCAGTGCTAGAACCAGCCTTTTCTCGAAGGAGCCCTGGTTTCTTTTATTAGAGAATAATATTAGAGAAAGATCTAAGTGCTAGGTATATACAGAAGTTTTCACATCTGTAAATTGAAAAGATAATATATTTCTCATAGAGTTATAAGAACATTAAGTGAAATAACACATACAAATATATACTGAACCAAGGGCTTGAAACATAGGAAGCTATATTATATTTTATATAAATATATTATATACATATAAATTTATCAGAAGCCGAAATAGAGAAATCCTTCACTTCTTGTGGGCACCATGTTAAAATTCATTTAAAACCAGGTTGATTGGGAAAAAAATTCCTGGAAATGTTTTGATTCACAGAGCTCTTTGAAACTTTGAGTTCTGTAGACAGAGCTGGGTTTGGGAAAATGGAGATTCTGATAAAATTTATCATTTGTAATCTGACATTTTGAAAATTTCTCCCCAAAGGGCCAACTTGCAATAATCACAGGAAATCTGTGGGCTGAGTGCGCAGTGGCTGGATCCTCAAGCTCCTTTGAAAGCATTTTTTGACAGAATTTGCTCATCAATAATCTTAGCCTGTGACTAGAAGAACCAGGACTCCCCTGTGTCCCCTAAGGGATCTTCGAGGTGCCTCCATATCATAATAATGTTTCAGTTCCCTCAGGAAAGTGGTGTTTTGATTGCTTGTTTGTATGTTGCTGAGCCTTGGATTGGAATTGAGACCTTAGGGAACCCCCCTTCAGAGGCTCCCAGATCTACATAGGCACTAGTTTCTAGCTGATCTCAGACTTTTCACACAGTTTGGTATGGCTCACTTACAGTCTCAAGCAAACTGCAGCGGCAGCTGAACTGCCTTTACACTTTTATCACATAGCCTCAGGAAATCTTTCACTATTTGAAATCCAAGGTCCTCAGAGACCAACAGCTCTTCTTTTCTTTTCTTTTTCAGACTTCAAAAAGTCCAATGTTGAAGCAGTTCTGAATTGAGATCTCATAATTCCCAAGGACATAGGTATGTTTTCCCCGACCTTTTTAAAAAGCAGTATTCTTCACACTGTAGGTAGAAATAACGGGTTCGTCTAAAAAAAAAAAGAGGCTCGGAAGTAGGTATATAAAAAGATTCTTTATTCAATTTCCCCCAACCTCCTCTGCTACATTTCACAGGAATAGAGACAGAAGTTTCCCATAAGTAATTCTGGGTTACCTTTAATTAGACACCCATTGCCATAGTCATTGCTAGATGGGGTGTTGCTACCAACTGGTGTTAACAAAACCTGGGAAATAACTTCACACGATTGGCCTACAGTTTAATAAAAAGATTGATTAATTAGCTTCTATGGAGCACCTGCTAGAGGTCACACACTGGCTGAATTTTCTTATATTTTATCTTACTTTATCTTCTGTCTATAAAGGAAGATTGACTTGCCTACAGTCCCACAGCAAGTAAGCATTAAAGCTCTTATTCTAACTCAACTGCTGAGATTCTAATTCACTCATCCACTTGACAAATAGTTGAGTCTACTGTGTGGCTGCCTCGAGTGTAGGTAGTGGATAATAATGCACAAAACACTGACAAACAATATAGGCCTTGTCTCTTCCCTTATGGAATTTATTCCATTGAGAATCTTCTTTAGAACTCCCCAAACAGGGCTGTTATGACTGGGGGTGATGCTTCAAACCCCTTTAGAAGCAATTTTGATGGAACTTTTTATTTCCAAGCTATCTTAATGGCTTAGACTTCTCCTTATCTCTTTATAACAATAATAATTTCTTAAATTTTAATGCTTTTTCAGTTTTTGACTTAATATTTCAACCTTAGGTATTTCAGTATTCAACCTTAGATATTTTAAAGATATTTTTTCTCTTTCAAGACTCCTTCTGATATTTATTTTAGGCCCATGCAGAAAAGCCTGGGTTTTGCAGGACTTGAGTGGGAGGAGATATAGCAGCGGCAGTGGCAGGATTTGGATTCAGGCCTTGCAGCCTCCCAGGGTTGGTGCTGGGTAAATGAGGCCTTTTCTCTCGGCACTGACTCCAGATTTCTCCTTGCTGCACTGGATCTCAACACATTTATTAACAGAGACTGCAATGCGTAATAGAAAGGGTTGCCCATCAAGGGAACACAGAAAGAAGTACCTTGAAGATTAATTGCTGATAGATGAAGATGGCAGTCAGCGGCAGTTCAATATGGTGTGTGGGGGGTGTGTAATGGCTTTTAAAAACTGAACCTACAGCTTAAGTGAATAGACTCCTGTGGTCAATATTAACCAACGAAATTGATCTAATAAGCATTCGAGAAGATATTTTGGAAAAATATTCAGAATCCACCCTAAGTCAGCTGAATTTTATTCTTGGAGTTTTTCCAGGTTTTCATCCTACCTTGTGTCTAGGAAAAGGTTGGTTTACGATATGGGAGGGCTAATATCTCTTTAGTCAAAGGACCACAGTACTTAGCAAGCAGTTATCCCTTCCTGGGATCCCTCTGCCAATAAGCAGCAGTATTTGGCCAGAGTTCTAGACTTTAAACCAGTCGCTTCACCTCACTGAGCCTCAGTTTCTTCATGTCTATATCTGCTGTCTCTCTCTCTCTCTATCTTAGTCATGCAATAATTAAGAAGTGAATGCAAAAAGAGTTTTATAAACTGTAGAACCACTGTTTTTTATAAACTCGAGAACAGCGGTTCTCAGTCAGGGGAATGTTACCCTTCAGGGGACATTTGGCAACATCTGGAGACATTTTTGACTGTTACAAATGGGAGGTAGTGGTGTTACTAGAATCTAATGAGTACAAAGAGGCCAGGGAAACTGCTAAATATCTTACAATGCACAGGACAGCACTCCTTCTTGCCCACCACACTCTGAACCAAAGAACTGTCTAGCTCATAATGTCAGTAGTGCTGAGGCTGAAAAATCAGGCTCTGGAATTGTACAGATTTTACAGTTAAGTAGTTATGTGACCTCGAGGGGCACCACATCCTTCTGTTTCCAAATATGTAAGATCAGAACACTGCCTGTCATAGATTACAGGATATTGTGTCTGCTAAAATTAGAGAGTATACACACATGTCAGAAGTCAAAAGAAAAGTCAAAAAGGCTGGATAAATATAATGGAAAGTGCTACTGGTCAGAAAGTCAATTGGTACATTACTGGATAGTAATGTACCAAGCTGACTGAGCCACTAGCCACATCGTGTGTGTGTAGTGGTCATCCAGAAATGACAAGCTACCTTATCCCCTTCTTTTTGTGTCACCAATCGAATGGCTGCTGTTACTCTTCAAGGTAAGCGAAAGTCCAGCAGAGTTGAAGCATCTTTCTCCTTTAATTCCTGTTTTCTCCTTTTTCCTCCTCTCTTCTAACATTTTCTCCCTCATTTCTTCTGAGCCTGCTCCCACTCACTCTGCTGCTAGGAGTGGGGAAAGCCTGTGAGCACCTGAGGTTGAGGAACAAAAATAGGAGAGAAAGAGTGCTCTCAAATGAGGACACAAGCCTGTCTCCAGGCCTGACCATCTGCAAACTCACTGTTACTCCTGAATATTTTTCATACGACAAGTCTAAGCTAATATTTTGGCCCAAAGCACAAGCCTGGTAGACAAGAGGACAATAGGCGGTTTGTTGTGGAATTAAAGAGCGTGAAAAATGTTTCTATACTTTCCTATTGATGTTCCGTTCGATTCACCAAATATTTATATATATGTGTGAGGGGCCATGATAAGGTGGGTGGACCAGAGAGGATGAAGACAGTTACCGTCCCAAGGGGCTTAGAGCTAGGCGAAGAGTGAGTGGTTGCCCAACTAATTGTACAATAATCAGCTAAGACTCAAGTGCTTTGAGGAGGCAGAGAAAGGAGGACTTAACTGTAATTAGGGTCTACAACAGACTTCTGATAAGGGGTGAAAAAAGACACATGCATATACACAGATACACAAAAACATTTGTATATATCAAATTTGTAGTTCCATATTAAACATATATATAAATACATCCTCATATTTAAATATACCATACTCCCTTTCAGTTGAACTACTGTTGAGGGATTAATTTATAAAGGCTTCAAAAGTTGTGGTTAAGATCTTTGGATTTAGTATCAAACAGACCTTGAGGGCACCACCACCTTGTCCTGCCAACACCTTGATTTTGGCCCAGTGAAACTGATTTGAGACTTCTGGCCTCCTGAACTTTGAGAGAATAAACTTGTGTTGTTTTAAGGAAAAATAAATTTAGAAAATCTTTAGTGAGGCTATACTATTGGAAGTAGAATGTGGAAGACATTGAGTGATGGATGTTTTTATTTTTAATAATTAAATGCATACAATCTTATATTCATATCATAATTTGTATTTATATCATGTAAATATGTTAAAGGATTCAAGATGAATGTATGGACTTTGGATTCAGAAATATAAAGGGGTGAACTTTGATTGTGACTGTTAAATAGACTATCTTGCTCAATATTCAGCTCCCTGAGCCTTAACTTTCTTGTCTGTAAGATGGTCATAATAGCACCTATCTCATATGAATTAAAAGCTATAATTTAACAGAGGGTTCTAGCATGAGTCTTACACACAGTACGTTCTCTCTCTACATTAGTTTTCTCCTTTTTTATCATCCCATCATCCCTTCTCATACTTTCATTTGAATTTGGTTGATGCCTCTTCTTTAATCACCAGGCTAATTCAAGTTGACCACAATGGAGAATAGAACAGAAGTGACAGAGTTTATCCTCTTGGGATTAACAGATGACCCCAATCTTCAGATACTCCTCCTCCTGGCATTTTTATTCATCTACCTCATAACCCTGCTTGGGAATGGAGGAATGATGGTGATCATCCACTCAGACTCCCATCTCCACACTCCAATGTACTTTTTCCTCAGTAACCTCTCCTTTGTAGACTTGGGTTACTCATCAGCTGTAGCCCCCAAAACAGTGGCTGCATTGCAGTCAGGGGACAAGGCCATCTCCTACAATGGATGTGCAGCTCAGTTCTTCTTCTTTGTGGGGTTTGCCACTGTTGAGTGCTACCTCCTGGCCTCCATGGCCTATGACCGCCATGCAGCGGTATGTAGGCCTCTTCATTACACCACCACCATGACAGCAGGTGTGTGTGCTCTCCTTGCTACTGGTTCCTATGTCTCTGGCTTCCTCAATGCCTCTATCCATGCAGCAGGCACCTTCAGACTCTCCTTCTGTGGTTCTAATGAGATTAATCATTTCTTCTGTGACATTCCCCCACTCCTGGCTCTCTCATGCTCTGACACGCGCATCAGCAAGTTGGTGGTCTTCTTTGTGGTGGGCTTCAACGTCTTTTTCACCCTCCTGGTCATCCTCATTTCTTACTTCTTCATATGCATCACCATTCAAAGGATGCGTTCTGCTGAAGGGCGGAAGAAAGTCTTCTCCACCTGTGCTTCCCATCTCACTGCTGTGTCCATCTTCTATGGCACAATCATCTTCATGTACTTACAGCCCAACTCCAACCAGTCCATGGACACAGACAAAATAGCCTCTGTGTTTTACACAGTGGTGATTCCCATGCTGAATCCCTTGATCTACAGCCTTAGGAACAAAGAAGTGAAAAGTGCTCTCTGGAAAATACTCAACAAGCTTTACCCCCAATATTAAGTGTGAATGGGAAGTAGGCAAGCAATTAAGGGATAAACTTTCTCTCACACCTAAATGCCATCATGACTTTTAATGTTTGGCTGGTTTCAGTTCTTTCTTCCCCAAGAACAGCGGTTACTTCTGCTATTAGAAGATGTAAAAAGCAGCACGTTGAAAAGTCTTACTTAGAAAGATAATCATATATTTAGTGAACAGCAGCATGAGACAGTTGAGCTTTTCTTGCTTTAGTTTCTTGATGTGTTTTAAAGCAGAAGATTGAAGGATATAACTGAATGTACTGAATTTTCCTCATCCTATTTTTAATTGTAAGGATTTTTCATTCACTATTAAACTTGGTATAAAGATTTCACCTTCATTTATAATATTGATCAACTGAACATGCAGTATTGTTTTTTATTCCTTTGTTCTGTGAGTTTGAAAGTTGGACTTCCTAATGTAGACAAAGGATGGTTCAATATTTTAAATGATATTTCAGAGGAAGTTGTAATTTAAAGGACAAGGCACTAGATCGAGTCAGGTGACTGAAGATTACATCTTTCCAACTCTCTACTCTCCCTTCTCTACCCATATTCCTACCCTACTTGCTAGTCATGTGCCTTTGCAATTTCCATTCCCTTTTGCTAAAGCATTGGGGAAACAATACACCTTGTTGTATACGTAAGTATGGAAATGCTTTAATAGATGAATTAGTTAAATTTGAACCTGACTAAATATAACTTCCTTTGGAGAGCCTACACTATCTTTTATGTTTCTTGTCTCTGTCTAACATCATTACCAAAATTTCCAGAAGGTTTAGAGAAAAAAAACAATTTTCCCTAGTGCTCTAAAAAAATATATTTGTTTTCTGAATCAAATGCTTGCATTTCTTAGCACCCTTAAGTTTGGCAAATCTATTATGAAGATGCGTAATAGCTTTCTGGATTGTCTTTGCTTTTATTTTTTCAATAATTCAGCTCACCTCTGGGTCTCCATTGCATTCCAGTGTTCTGTAATTAGATGCTACAAGAATAAAAAAACCTGCCTGGAAATTTACTTCTTAGGAACAGCACGATGACGCACAGTGCTAGTCCACCTTCAGGACTTGTTTCATGTGCTAAATGGTGTGAGCGAATGTGTGTGCGTGGGAGGGGAGTGGTGATTAATTTCACTTTTCACATATCAACTGCTTGATGGTGTTTATAACTGCAATTAATCTAAGTCACCACAATAGGTCATGATTTCAAAGTCTCCCCAAAAAAACCCACAAATTAATTTTAACTTTATAGATGAAAACCAGAAATCTTGGTTGGCTAACTCAGTTGGCTTAAAATGCCAATTTAGTTTTGAGATTATTGGGCTCCATTATGTACAGGGCAGCCTCTGTCTGAGGAGGATAAATCATAAGCCTTCCAGGGAAAATTGCAAAGAAGGAGTTATGGAACATGAGAAACACGAGAATATCTTTCTCTAGCACACGGTTGCCATCACCTGAAAAGATCAGGAGCTTCTGAGCCTAAGGCCTGGACAACCTATACTTCCCCCATTCAGCCCCCTCCCTCCCCTCTTCTTTAGCAATGAGGCCCATCCAGCAACACGTGAGGAAGAACAGCCTTTACAGGCCAGGATCCACTGTATGGGAATCTTTCTCATTGAAAGCTACAGAGCTCAAGAGTATCTGCATTTGGAGAAGAGCCTAGGAAGTAGCTATCCAAGCACTGAGTGCATTCCAATCTCACCTACACATTTTCCCTACTTGATATAATTGACTTTTTTCCCTCCTCTTCCTGCTCCTCCTTCTTTACTTCCTTTTATCCTTCTCCTCTTTTTCCTTCCCATCTTCTTTCTATGCCCAGCCCAAGCAGGAACTTTCCTCACCACTAGGCCATTTAGATCTCTAAAAAAAAATTAAAATCTAGAGTCTATATATGATAACTATTACAGTATATATTAACATGTGTATCTGGGCATGTTTCTTTCTTTTATAATTTTAATTTTTATTTCATTAGTTTTGGGGGGTACAGGTTGTTTTTGGTTACAGGCATAAATCATTTAGTGGTGGTTTCTGAGATTTTAGTGTGCCCATCAACCGAGCAGTGTGCCCAATATATAGTCTTTTATTCCTCACCTCTCTCCCAACCTTCCCCCATCGAGACCCCAAAGTCTATTTTATCATTCTCATGGACACATTTCTTTATGCCTCTATACCTCAGTTTAGCAGGAAAGTGTGGTTCTCCTAAGAGTTAAGGGCCCAATGTCTACATATTTATATTTTATGTTGAAATCACCTCAAACAAGTGTTCCATCTGACTGTAAATAGGTATAAAAGAGTACTATCAAAAGCTGGATGAAAATTCTAACTGTTCTTATCAGTTGTATGACCTCAAGAAAGTCATTTAGTCTCACCGAACCCAATGTACAGGATAAAGTGTGAGGGTAATATGATATTAAGTATGTGAATGTGCCCATCATAATGAACGTGTATTTCATACCGTTGAGATTCCTATACTAGCTCTTTCTTCACTTAGCTGTCCCTGGACTTCTTATGTTGGCTCTTGAGATGCCTGAGCAAAAATGGGAAGTCCAAGGACAGCCAGGTGAAGCTCGTCCCATCCAAGTCCAAGCTTTTATTTTCATTCCTTGTTTAACTTTCTGCCCTCCAAGTTCCCAGCTCTACATTTCAAACTGACATTACACGGGTATTCATTTATAGAAGCTACTCAGAAGGAGATGTCTTGTCGCCAGCAAGACATCAATTCACAGAGTATACATTACTGTGAGGAGCTCTTCCCTTCCACATAGGAAATCTGTCAAATGGAGAGTAAATGCCCATTTGGTTAATAACAACACCCACTCTCTCCCTGCAGGAATTGTCTGATGAATGAGAGACCCTGTGTGTAGGGCCTGCCGCCCAATACAGTGCGATAAAGGCACAAGGACTTCCCACCTGAAATGTTCAAAAGAGAATGTGAAAACTCATAAATCAGGGCAGTTATTTATATCAGGATAGATTATTCTTTTACAAATGGATTATGATTGAATTATTCTAAATAGGATGTTCCCTTTGTACATTAGAGCATTTGTTGAGGTTTATGTATTGGGAATGGAAAATTAAAATATTAGATTCCTTGGCAACTGAAGCTGGAATTGCAGAGTCATAGACTCTTTAGCCAAAGAAAGAATTTAAAAATAATCTAAACCAATCCTCTCATTTTGCAATTAAAAACCCCTATTTTTACAGTTTAACTTGCTTAAACTCACAAAGAACCAAATCTTGTTTGACACTTTTTCATATTTTATAAAGTACTTGTTGTATAAAAAGACATTTTATATTTTTACCTTCATTTGTTCACCATGATATAGTTATTTGTGCTTCAGTTTTGCAGTAGAGGAAACCAAAGCTTTGAGAAGTTAACTTACCTGTCTACTGTTAAAAAGAGGAACTGAGGTATGAAACTGAGTTTTTGCCTTCCCTGACCAAGACTCTGAAAAAATAAGTCACCATGTATGTTACTAAATTTCAATGGAGGTCTTACTTAATGTGTGACTCGCTTACACTCTTTCATGATGAGTCCTTGCCATGTGGAAGGCACTCTGAAGAATACAAATAAGTAAGACTGTAAGATGTAATTCCTACTTCCACAAAGTAAAGCCCTCTGCATATATGTTTACTGATGTAATGCACCTTGAGGTTAATGGCTCAATGTTCAATAACTTTACCAACAGGAATTTTCCCAGTATTCCACAGAGCATGAATGGATCAGGGCATATTTGTTTTCAGTCTGATAGAGTTGGCTCTTTGAGTGCCACAGCCGACAGTGATAGCCAAGCCTCAACCAATGTTAACTAGACACAAGCTGCAGAAAAGGCATGGTGTGAAGTTGATGAAGAAACCAGTTGATATTCAATATTGTTCCTGCTTCAGGAGCAACTTAAAAATAACGTGGTGGAACAGAGGACATACCTCTAGGTAGATGATAGTTCAAAGGCATTTGTGGCCATTATCAGATGAGTAGTCTAGAAAATAATAATTAGAACTCATCAGGGGCAAAAAAGAATCCTATGGGCAGAGGAAGATCCTCAGAGGATGTAGGACGTGAGCCAAACTCTGAAAGAATAATGTAGAAGGAACCCAGAATTCCAAGATTCCAATCTTACTTTCTAGTCACAACTCTGCCAGTTGCCAGTGGTGAAGCTGGTATAAGCCACGTATCTCTGAGCTAATTTTCTTACCTTCAAAGTGAAGACAATAGCACCAGCCATACCTTCCTTAGGGTGTTTTGCAGGCTAAATGAGATAATGGGTGAGAAAGCATCTTCAAAATTGCTACCTTCTTTTGAACTATAGTGTTGCTGTTGGTAATAATATTATAAGCAGAGCTGAATGGGGAGTTCCTAAGCAACCATCTGAACTCAGGTATGGAGGTGGGATTGCAGATGGCATGTTGGCAGGAGCTTGTAGGAAAGTTGGCCTTTCAGATTAGAAGAGGGTGAACCATTAATGCCTCAGTTGGTTACTTCTACAGGCAATTGGAACTTCTTGTCATCAAACAAGGTGAAGAGACTGGGCCTTTGAGAGTAATTGCATCCCTATAGAGAAATCATACTTTTACAGAAAAATTTCTGTAGGATCTCACCAATCGGGTATCTAGATTCAAGCCCAAGAATTCTGCCTCCTCTTCATAACATGGAATTTCTCAGTTGTTAGTCTGTCATTATTTCACAAAGTGTGTAGGGGGATAGATAGGATATTTGTAGCATATTTAATTAGGAGAAAAAGTTATTGTATATACATATGCATATACACATGTGTGTGCATATTTATGTGTCTATATATACACACGTGTGTGTGTATGTGTATATTTTAAACTTTCTAGAAAACAGTAAGAAAAAAACAGATAACCCAATAGAAAATACAAAATTTAATTGTCCAGTCTAGTTTTTCATGTTCATTTATATGGCCTATCTACAGTTTGGGGTAGTGGTGAATTATGCTGATGTTAACATTTTGGTCATGTATCTTGGTGCACAAATGCATTAATTTTTCTGGGCTAAATATACCTGGAAGTAGAATTGTTGAATTGTAGAGTTCATCCATTTTCAACTTTTGTGAATAATGTGATGCTATTTTCCAAAGTAGTTATACCAGTTTTTACTCCTATGAACAGTGTGTGAGAGTTCTTACTGCCAGTTCTTGGTATTACTGGAGTTATAAATTTTGCCAGTTTGGTTAGAGAATGGTGTCTTTTATTGTTGTCTTAATTTGTACTATATTGATGACTGCTGAAGTTCAGCACAATTTTGGTTTCTTTTTTTTTTTTTTCCCAAATCTTTCACCTATTTTTATTTGTGTAAGAATGAACAACAACTAAATACAAGCAGAATAAATGGAAATGAATATATGAGGAGTTAATTTGTTCTGTTCCTAACTGATAGAAATTGGTGTTTGCGTGGTAATTGTTGTCAAACTGAATCTAGAATTTTTTTGATATTTGAAAGAGCTTTTTTTTTAAAATATGCTCATAATAATAAGAATTTAGTGATAATTTTACAATGTGCAAGCTATGAGGTCTAGTAAAAGAACACTGTGGTCTTTTAAATTGAAAAAGAACTAGGTTTATGTGCTGCTATCATCTACTCTCCGGACCCTCTACAAGCTTCACTTTCCAACTCTATAAAAGGCAACAATAAATTCCCAGAAAGCTATTGGGAGTAATAAATTAGTTAAGGTATATAAAGTTTCTAGCAAAACACATTGACTAAATAAATATCAGTTTCCTTTCCTCTTCTTCCAAGCATCACTTATTTAAACAATATTCATTGAGTGCCCACAGTGGACTATTTCTTTAACATAGGTCACCTATGAATCAAGCAAATATAATAAACACATACTTCAGATCCTAGGTCAAAAATATGTGCTGGCTTTGGAGTGGGGATATACAGTGGAGTGAAACAGAGAGCTCAGAAGCAACTATGTATATATGTATATGTGTATATACGTATATATAAATGTATATATACGTATATGTGTATATATGTGTGTGTATATATATGCTGAGGCTGGGCACGGTTGCTCATGCCTGTAATCCCAGCACTTTGCCAGGCAAGGCCAGCAGATCACCTGAGGTCAGGAATTTGGGACCAGCCTGGCAACATGGTGAAACCACATCTCTACTAAAAATACAAAAATTAGTGGGGCATGGTGGCAGGTGCCTGTAATCCCAGCTACTTGGGAGGCTGAGATAGGAGAATTGCTTGAACCCAGGAGGTGGAGGTTGCAGTAAGTCAAGATCTTGCCATTGCACCTCCAGCTTGCGTGATGGAGCTAGGCTCCATCTCAAAAAATATATATATATGTGTGTGTGTATATGCGTGTATACATATATATATAGTGTGTGTGTGTGTGTGTGTGTGTATGTGTGTATGCTGCATCCTTGGGCCAACATTAGTGACATATATGTATATGTATATATACACATATATGTGTATATATAAGTTGATATATACACATATATATCAACATTGGTGATATATACACATATATGTATATACATGTATATATGCTGCATCCTTGGGCCAACATTAGTGAAGTCCATATCAGTCAAAGGAATTTTTTGGATTTTGCCTGATTGGTTGAACAATTGTGATGACATGGTCAGAAATATCAAAGAAGTGCTAGTTTGGTGAAAAAGGTGAGAAGTTTGCCCCATAATATGTTGTATTTTAGATGCTAACATGTCTCCTCTCTGGGGATGTGCCTCAATACTTAAGAAACCTGAACTGGGAGCTCAGAAGAAAGGTGAAAGTTGAGACTAGGTAGATAAGGAAAGCCAAATGAACCTATGTATTTTATGCACCTTTTTTTGAATATCAAATTTTATATATATACACACACATACACATATATACATGTATATATATATACACATAAATAAAAAATAAAATATATTTATATATATACACACACACCAAAATATATATCATGGTAAAAATGTTAAAAAAAGTAAATCAAACAAAGCTTTTATATTTTAGAAAGTGGTATAACTAAATTTCTGTTGTAAACTTTTCTGTATATGTTATATTTCACACTTCAAATGTTTAGAAACAGATAGACCCAACAGAGCTCCTATATTCAAAAAGTTTATTTAAAAAAACTAAAGGGGAGATAAGACCTATACATAAGTAACTTTAATTCTATGTAGAAAATAATAAAAACCAACAAGAGATACATATAAAATGCTATAATAACAGATGAAGGGTAGATTCTAGGGTGGGGAATTGAGGAAGATAACTTTGCTCTGGACAAGAGAGATACAGTAAAATAGAAGAGAAATCATGCAGATGTATTTCGCAAACAATGTCTGTTTGGCTGGAGTGTAATATCTGTGGAGAGAAGTAATGAAAAATAAGTTTGGAATGATACGTTGGTGCCCAACAGTAGGGATATTATCTTTCAAATTGAAGTTTTCAAACTTAAGCTATAGATTCAAACTTCACTAAAGAAATTCTGGATATCATGCAGATAGATGTCGGAGATAAGGCAGAATCTCAACTACTGTAGAAGAATATTTAAAACAGCTTTCCTTATGCACCTATGTTAAAGTAAAGCACTT
Organism: Mandrillus leucophaeus; assembly: GCF_000951045.1. Classification (NCBI taxonomy): domain Eukaryota; kingdom Metazoa; phylum Chordata; class Mammalia; order Primates; family Cercopithecidae; genus Mandrillus; species Mandrillus leucophaeus. Next base: position 1,111,851 of record NW_012109164.1, read on the forward strand.
GTTTGCTTCAGAGGAAATTTTCAGCATTTAATGTATGAGCACATATCCACCTAAAACATTATTTGAGCACCTGCTCTAGCAAATATTGGTATTCTGTGTATCCAGAATCCATTCTCCTGCTTAAAATATCGTGACTTTCTTGGAGAATGACCTCTTTCTTGGAGAATAGATTGGTGGGAGAAGAGTGTCTAGTTCCTGTACCCTCGCCACCCACAAGTTTATGGAAGCTGAGGCAAGGATAACATTTCCTTCCCTTCCCCCAAAGGAAGAGAAATCTGTACAGAGAGATTCATGAAGGTACACAGAGAGGCAGGCATGAGTCCGAAGCTCAGCCAACAAAAAGTTCTCACTCCCCTAAATTTGAATCTGCAAGGGATGGAAAGATAGCATCAAGGCTCGGAGCTCATTTGCTATAGCAGGGAAATGCTGGTGGGGCCATTCCAGACATGACATGGTTCTTTGCTTCTGACTTCCGTTCCTCAGCCCTCTGAAATGCTCCTGCATTTTGCCCAGTTTCCTTTTGATTCTGCAAACCTCTTGATATCCTTTCAAATACCTCCTTTTTTCCCTTTAAGTTAGCCTGAACTGGTGTCTGTAATGAAACATAACTGATACCTCTAGCTTGTGAGAGATACTCTTCCATGGACGGTACAGTGAGCAAGAGTGAAGTCACTGACCTCACAAAATTATAAATGTTAAGGAGTATGAGGAATAAAGCACCCTCAATAATAAAAGAGAGGTCTACAACATTTCAATAAAAAGCAAAAAGTTTTATAAAAAATTATCAGGAAACTGAATAATGCAGAGGACACTGCCCCAAAATTTAACTTAGCAGAAAATGAAGGAATTACCAAGGCATCCATTTTGTAATTATTTTTGTTCTTGCTAACAATGGTAATAAAGATCTGGAATTATTGGCACATAGGATGAAAGAGATCTTAGGGCTGTTTTTGTTCCCCTGTTGCGTGTTACTGACTAAGAAGTTGAGGCCCGGGGAGGAGAAGTGGTCCCTGAATTCTCACATCAGGAAGTGACAGAGCGAGACTTTGTGCAGTATTCTAACTCTGCATACCACCTCACACACCACAGCTGCTCGGCTGGCGGCCACAACCCCTTTTGTGCATATGAGCAGCCATTTAGTTTGCTTAATGTTTTTGATAGAGTCAGACACATTTTTCTTACAAACATGTTTGTCCTTATAAACACATTACTGATTTTCTGTTCAGATAATGGTCACTTTTTTTTTTTTTTTTGAGACGGAGTCTCGCTCTGTCGCCCAGGCTGGAGTGCAGTGGCCGGATCTCAGCTCACTGCAAGCTCCGCCTCCCGGGTTCACGCCATTCTCCTGCCTCAGCCTCCTGAACAGCTGGGACTACAGGCGCCCGCCACCTGGCCCGGCTAGTTTTTTGTATTTTCTAGTAGAGACGGGGTTTCACCGGGTTAGCAAAGATGGTCTCGATCTCCTGACCTCGTGATCCGCCCGTCTCGGCCTCCCAAAGTGCTGGGATTACAGGCTTGAGCCACTGCGCCCGGCCAATGGTAACTTTTTATCTGAATAATATATGAGCCTGGCTAAAGCTGGACAATGTTGTGTCCAGGAGCTAGTATGCTGACTTTCAAGTTAATTCCAACAACCACTTCTTTTTAGGTCACTTGTTGGCTGCTCTTCAGATTTCTCTCTTCAATTTCAAGCACGTCTTATGTAAATAATAGTGTCTCTGATAGTGGATGCCATTGTGCGCTACCTGGATCTCCTAGCTGAAATCCTTCCAAGAATTTCCTTCAGTCAATGGGAGCCACCTCCCCTGAGGTTATGGCTCCAGGTGAAGATTAAACAGCTGTAGAAGTGTCATCCAGCATTGGCCAGTGAGTAGTATGAAGGCCAGCTCCCGCTTGTCCTGCTTCCTTGACACAGCTCCCAAGGGCCATCTTAGCTCCCAAGCACCCTGAAGGATTGATGAGGCCTTTGTTGAGACTGCGTTGCAGCCCAGTTTCTCCCTCTCTCTGATTCTGCTGCCGTCTTCCCTTATAGATGCTGTTCCTGAGAGTCCTTCACGGAGAGCCATCTGCACACAGATCTCAGTGTCAGTCTATTTCCCAATGAATCTAATCTGAGCGATCTCCTTGCTTGCTCTTTTTTTCCCACATGAAATAGGTATTTCGTTTTACTTTATTTTATTAAGTTCAGCAGTACATGTGCAGGTGTGTTATACAGGTAAATTGTGTGTCATGGGGGTTTGGTGTACAAATTATTTGTCACCCGGGTAATAAGCATAGTACCTGATAAGTAGTTTTTCAGCCCTCTTCCTCCTCACCCTCCACCCTCAAGTCGGCCCTGGTGTCTTTTGTTCCATTATTTGTGTTCAAATGTTTAGCTCTCACAAGTGAGAACATGTGATATTTAATTTTCTGTTCCTGTGTTAGTTCACTCAGGATAATGACCTCCAGCTCCATCCATGTTGCTGCAAAGAACATGATCTTGTTTCTTTTTATGATTGCATAGTATCCCACAGTGTATATATATCACATTTTCTTTATCCCGTCTACTGTTGATAGGCGTTTAGGTTGATTCCATGTCTTTGCTCTTGTGAATAGTGCTGCAATGAACATATATGTATATGTGTCTTTATGACAGAACTGTTTCTATTCCTCCTGGTATATCCCCAGGATTAGGATTGCTGGGTCAAATGAGAATTCTGTTTTAAGTTATTTGAGAAATTGCCACACTATTTTCCACAATGGCTGAACTAATTTACATTTCCCCCAACAGTGTATAAGCATTCTCTTTTCTCTGCAACCTCACAAGCATCTGTTATTTTTTTGACTTTTTAGTAGTAGCCATTCTGACTGGTGTGAGATGGTATCTCATTGTGTTTTTGATTTTCATTTCTCTAATGATCAGTGATTTTGAACATCTTTCATATACTTGTTCACTGTATGTCTTCTTTCAAAAACTGTTCGTGTCTTTCATCCACTTTTTAATGGGGGTTGTTTGTTTTTTGCTTGTTAATTTAAATCTCTTATAGATTCTGGATATTAGACCTTTGTTGGATGCAGAGTTTGCAAATATTTTCTCCCATTCTGTAAGTTGCCTTTTTTACTCTATTTGTTTCTTTTGCTGTCCTCACCCACTCCTAATTATATGATCATTTCTGATGGCCAAATAATTTTTTACCTTCTTTAAGATTGTGATTTGTGTTGCTAAGAACATCAGAACTAAAGTCCTAAATCTTTAGATCTGTTTCTTGAAGTAAGCAGAAAACAGTGGCTAGTGTGCACAAAATTCACATTTTCTAGAGATGTAAAGAGCCTTAGAAGCTATCCCCTCCTCAAATACTTCCTGATGGTTTTGTGTGTGCTGTGAGCTCTGGTGGGTATTGTCACCTTTGTTGTTTCTCATAATTACCCTGTTGACATTTAGGTTATTATCCTAGTTTTATAGTTGATAAATCCAAGGCCCCAAAATGTGAAGCGACTTATTGAGGATGAAACAGATGAAGAAGTGTCATCATTTTCTACTAAATGATAACCTGTGATTTATGAATCAGATTTCCCATTTTACAGATGGTAAAACTGAGGCTTAGATACACAGATACTAAGTAATAGAATCAGGATAACGATTCACTCTTTTGCTGGCTCTACAAGTCTTTTACTCTATTCTTATCTCTCCATCATGCTCCATTTTTTTTTCACATGAGAAAACTAAGGCAAAAAAAAAAAAACAAAAAAAACCCTCAAATGGTTTTTCCCATGTCATATAGCTAGACTGGTGGTGTTGAATCTAGGCTCCAGATTTTCTATCTCCCACTCCACACCACCAGCTAGCTCTCCTGCTCAGCATGCTCAGAATCTGTAGGACTACGGCTGCCTTTTCCAAACATGGTCGGTGCAATGGCATTCTCACTTTGACTGCAAAACTCTTCACCAAATATAAAACTGAAAATGTAGGCCACCTGTCCATGTGATTGTATTTCATAACTTAGAGCTAAAAATAGCTCTCAGCTTGCTTGGCCTGTATATAACATATTAAAAGCTCAAATTCAAATTCACTCGCTTCTTGGATTAATGTTAAGATTATGGCTTTCCAGACTTCCTTCTCTCACATTCTATCTCACCCAGCAGGGAATGGATTGTGCTTGTCCACATTATTTTCTATGTGAATTACTGAGCTCTTATTTTCAAAGATGAATTTCATGACCTTATACTCTTTTCTGTACCTGCAGAATTCATTTTGGAAGGCACAGGCTCTAGAACCAGACAGCAGGGTAAGGTTGGGTATCTGTGGCCAAGGCACGAAAACTTTGTGTTAATTTCCTCATCTGTGAAACAAAGATGAAATCATATATATTTCCTGAGGTTGTTTTGAGAAGTAAACAAACTAATTCATGGCCAGTGTTTAGCTAAAATCTGGACACACACACAGAGTGGACAAATAGAATAATTATAAACAAAAATCAACAAAATAAAAAATCACCACTACATAGCATGACCAATTTGTCCTAGTTTGCCTGGGACAATCTGTTTTCTCACTGAAAGCCCCAAATCTCAGGAAATTTCTTAATTCTGGGCAAAGTGGAACAGTTGTTTACTCTACTCACCATCAATGAAACAAAAGGTTCTGAGTAATTCATTTATTCAAGAAGTGTTTATTTATAACTAATAAATTCTAGACAGTGTGATGGTATTTTAAAGGTAAACATGTCAAAAATGTAGCCTCATGGAACACTCACGCTAAGGAGAGAGAATTATGAAAATGGGCAAATTGTATATGTGCTCCCCTGAAAACTGGCATGAAATGGACAAAGAGTATAACTGAGATGCATTGTATTCAGAGGGACACAATCCAGGAATTTCATGGATTACACACTTCTGTCTAATACTGCTGCTTTTTTTCCCCCTCCAAGCATAAATGCTATGGGGAGTTAACCGGGTTACATAAGAAAAAATTTTCCTTAAGCAGGTAAGTTAAACAGTTTGCTGTTACATTACTACAGGACTTCTCAGCATCTTTAATAGCCTAATGAACACTTAAATCTCAGATGGGAATGTTTTAAGTATTGTTTCTGAACTTTTAGACTTTTCAACAACATAGAATTTTTTTTTAAACTCATGTGATGGTACCAATATTCCATAGGGCTTTGACAGAAGGAAAATCTAAGTGGTATTTGGCATTGAACACAGAAAGCTCAAAGTAGGAAGAAAAGTGCCAAACCCCAACTCCTCATAAATAGAGACAGTAGTCCTGCTTCAGTCATCAGAGCCAGAACTGTGGTTCGTCACTGTTTTTCTTTTGGTTCATGAACCTTGTTTCAGAATTTAATGAGCACATGGATGCATAGAGGATAAGAAGCTTCAATCAAGAGCCTTGAACTTTGCAGAGCATGCTGAAGAGATGCTAAGTCTTCTTAGGAACGGAAAAATCTTCTCTAAGTGAATTTTGATCCTTCCTATCAGCAAAGATGGAAAAACACTGCAGACTGAAATCAATACTAACACAAGAAATAAATTCCAAGCGTGGACTAGCATGGGATAATAGTGTAGAATGCATAGAAGCAGGACTTAGATGAAATATAGTAGTCACTTTCATATACGGACTGCTTACTATTACATGCTTTATCTTATTTAATCAAGAGATATTTATCCTGGCATTTAGGCTGTGGCTTCTGAAATCAGACTTCTTGGTTTTGAATATGGTTTTGCCATTTACTTGTGATGCAACCTGGAAGAAATTATCAAAATACCTCTAAGTCTTATAATTCCCATCTATAAAGTAGCAATCATAAGACAGTAGTATCTTTTTCATCAGGCTTGTAGAGGTTACACGACATAATTGTTGCAGCCTGATTTCTAACTCACAGTAAAGCTCAGTAAATATCACCTAATGTTTTTCATATTATTATTAGGTGGGTATTATTCTTAGCATTTTCATTTAATGGAAGAGGTAACTGAGAACAGGAGTGATCTATAGCAGACTCTTCCTATCAACCCCATTTAGGGGTTCATTATTGACGAGAAACAGGAAAGCAGTGTCATATATTTCAGCCTCATTTTTTTCTCAGAAGAAATTATATTAATGAAATATGTTCTTGGTCTCTTTCTAAATTATTTTTCTCTGAGTCACCCTTTATGAAAGTGGTACTTATATCTTTGTGAATCACACCCACACTTGTGTGGGTTCTCTCCTTGGGTCATATGTACTTTTAGTGTGTCTTTATATTTTGGGGACACTGGGAGATGTTCTTTACAACACATATATAACCTTAAGATACTCTATTCTGATTTAGGAGGGACTTTCATATCCCCAGGCCCTGCTGCAGAAGTCATTCCTCACAGGTTTCAGTTGCCTCTGGTCTGTCCTCTGTCCCACTTACACAACAGAAGTAAAAAGGAGAGAGAGAGAGAAGCCACCAAAACAAAAACATTCCGTATTTTAAAGTCAGAAGCAATGTCTTTATTTCCTTTTTCTTTTCTTTTTCTTTTCTTTTTTTTTTTGAGATGCAGTCTTGCCTTGTTGCCCAGGCTGGAGTGCAGTGGCTCCATCTCAGCTCACTGCAAGCT